>NW_018127931.1:5227179-5231259 GCF_001952655.1 Monopterus albus | reverse complement strand
GTTTGGTACCTGGTACGTATACCAAATTAGGCTTAAGGCTCATTTCTCTTCTCCCATCTCACATACTGTAGATGCTGTGACCACAAGCTGCTGTCCAGCTGTGATGTAGAGACAGCAGTAACCTTTTGGCTTAGTGAGTTTGGGGTCACACATGGTACGAGAAGGGGAGCATACATGAAGACCTGTAAATCATTATCTAATTATTTAAGGTAAATAAATTCCACACCGAGACTAATCCAGGCTGTTCTGTCCAGTTTCTTCACAAACACAGTAGCTTCTTCATCTACGTATATCTCATTCATCTGATCACCGGACATGATTTGGGCTTACCATCATGGCACCTTCTGTTTATAATATAGCTCTTACTGTCCTCTGTGTTTCTCCCTATTAAGTCAACTGGTGTCTTTCACCTGGAGCTTTCTTATTCTCACACAAATATAAACGGGTAGAGCTTTGAAATCTACTAAGCATAGCATTTTTAAAGATATCTAATTTGCTGTACAACCAAATCAAACATACAGCTACACTAGAAATTGCAGCTTTTTAGGAATCCAGAGAGAATCCAGCACCGTTTCACCAAAAAAATAATCACTTTTCATTCTCCTGGATAGAAATTTACTGTACATCAGAGGAAACTGTATATAGAGCTGACAATGTATATGCCAGACCCAAACACAGACAGTAGAATCACTTTCATTGTAAGAAGACAAAGCTGGGCAGAACAGTTATGCATGATTCTATGGTTTAGAAAAATAATAGAGACTTCAATTCACAATTAAATGTTATCTGGCAGCCATTCCTGTAGCAAAGTCAAATCTTGTCCCCGAGTAGACTTCCAATCCCATAAATACAAGATGCCTATATGTAACCAATTTCCATCCTCTCTCTCCACATTAAAGCAGCTAAGAGCCTAATGACGGTTTCTGTAACTGGAGAGTGTATAGTACATATACTATACTCATCTGTTTAAGTAGAAATGATATAAAAACTGTCTTTACAAAGCAGGTCGACTCATTCAGGAACCCAAAGTTAGCTTGAGTTATGCCAAATCTCAATGACCACAAATAACTTGAGACTTTGCTGAAAATATTTGACAGACAATCTCCCTGGCTTCTCTTAAGCAGAACTGGCCTCACGCTCTCCCATGAGACAGGCAATGGGTCCTCTCCAGAACCTGACTAGTGGTGGTGACTGTCCGTGACTTTTAGTCCATTTAAATTCACTACCCAAATCAGCATGTGGTAATTAAGCTGCTGTGAATGTAAAGTTTGTGCAGTGACTAAGCAGATTTCTTTTATATAGTTTGGTATCGCTGACTCCAAAATGGAAAAAGTACTGCTTTTGTTAACATTTGCAACTGTGCAATGACAAAACCACCCTAGAATGACAGATACAAATGAAGCATATCAAAGAATAAAGTAGCAAGAAGCAGCTGACACTAGTCCCACTGTACAGTGTAGATTTTTTTTTATAGCACAATGATGTCTACCAATGATACCATGATCATATTACTACAGAATAGGGAGCTACAGCACATGTACTACCAGTGTTGCAGTACTCGAGTTTAGGACTCAGACTCAAGTCCAGTGAAAGTCCTGATTTTCAGGACTTGAGTGCTGATGACTCAGACTCTTGACTCAAGCATTGACTGCATTCGGACTCATTATGGGCCATAATAATTTGGCCTAAGATACTGATATTAAAACCTGTTCACCCGCACTATGCTGTATCCAGCACACTTCCATTTAAGTGTACACTCTGCCTTTCTAAAATGATTTTTATGTATTAGATTGTTGAGCATCATGGTGATGCAATACACTGTTAGAAAGTACGGAATATAAAATGTAAGAGCTGTGTCAATTGTGTTTAATGTAGACCTTGAAGACACTGATGGGGACTCAACTTGGATTATTCTTTTTTGTGACTCAGACTCAAGACTCGACTCGGACTCGACATTTAGTGATGCAAATATAACACTGTAGGGCCAGCATAGGTAATCAAACTTAATGCAGAAATCTGATTGAAGCTTAGGGCTAACATTATTCTAAATTTTTCTTACAGTGGGGAAAAGAATTATTTGATCCCCTGCTGATTTTGTAGGTTTGCCCACTTACAAAGAAATGAAGGGTCTATTTTTATTTTTATTATCATAGGTTTATTCTAAAGCATAGAGACAGAGTATCAACAAAAAATTCCAAAAAATGCACACGATACAAATGTTATAAACCAAGTTGCATTTCAGTGAGTAAAATAAGTATTTGATCCCCAAGCAAAACATGACCTAGTACTTGGTGGAGAAACCCTTGTTGACAAGCACAGAGGTAAGATGTTTTTTGTAGCTGGTCACCAGGTTTGTGCACATCTCAGAAGAGATTTTGGCCCCCTCTTCTTTACAGATCTTCTCTAAATCCTTAAGGTTTCTTGGCAACTCGAAGTTTCAGCCTCCTGCATAGATTTTCTATAGGATTAAGGTCTGGAGACTGGCTAGGCCACTCCATGACCTTAATGTGCTTCTCCTTGAGCCACGTCTTTGTTGTCCTGGTGGTATGTTTAGAGGCATTGTCATGCTGGAAGAGCCATCCATGACCCATCTTCAGATGGTCTTGTAGCCCATTCTGGCCTTGTACAGGTCTACAATCTTGCACCTGATTTCTTCTGACAGCTCTTTGGTCTTGCCCATTGTGGTGAGGTTTGAATGGAAGATAGAGAAACTCTGTGGACACGTGTCTTTTATACACGTAACAATGTGTCATTAGGAGCACCATCTTCAATTGGGCACCACATGAGCACATACCCAGTCTGTGGGAGCCAGAATATTGTTGGTTGGTAGGGGATCAAATTCTTATTTTACTCACACATGCAACTAAATTTATAACATTTGTATCATGTGCTTTTTGGGATTTTTTGTTGATATTCTGTCTCTATGCTTTAGATTAAACCTATGATAAAAATTATAAGTGGGCAAACCTACAAAATCAACAGTGGATCAAATAATTCTTTTCCCCACTGTACTGTCAACAAATCCTATGAAAAGAGCAATACCAACATGTTAGCTTGTCTTTCAATGCTTTCCAGCTTTTGTAGTATGTGTATGGCTCTCAGCCCCCAAGCCTATTTCTTGCTACTGACCAGCTCATCAATGCTGGATTCCCCCAGAGCACAGTACCTGATTGTTTTGACTGCTTAAGGCCAATGTGCCTGTCGCATGTGATGTGTTGCCGGTTAATGAGTGGATTAATGACCCATGATGTTATTGTCAGCGCTAAGCTACCTGTTGGAATTAATTTCACTACTTTGGGACTGTATGTGGTTATGTGGGGGAAGACGCAGCGATCACCAGTTGGATTTGCCGACCTTGGAGCTACTTGAAATAGAGCGATGTTTCCACTACTCAGTGGGACTTAATGCTAAGTTTAAAAAACATGTTGCATGTCTGTTAATGTGTTGTTTCTGTAATGTTAGAGAGAATTGTTGTAAGAAGTTGTTGGAGAAGTTACTATGTCTGCATTTTGACAGTTAAAATATGGGGTTTCTCAATTATCCACTTTGTTTAGAGTGTTACACATCTCTTTTCATCAGTACTTATATTGTTGTTTACCTATCTATGGAGGAGACAGTCACATTGATTGTCAATGCAGTTCATTGTGCTGTCCACTTGCAACACAACACTGGCAGCAGGAGTTGTGCATGTTCACAAACTATCCTTTTGTTTTTAGAAAGAGGCTCTCTGATTTTATTGTTCTGAAATAATTACATAATTATAGACTATTTGTAGCTATGAGGGGCACCAAGCTTATTTAGAGGTACCCAAGATTAAGCATTAAATGGCTGGAAATGAGCAAAATGAGCAGTCAAAATGAGCAGAGCTAATCCCTCAGTGGCTCTCAGTAAACTCTATGATGTCATCAACGCGCTAGAGACAGCTCACCCCGATGCTGTATTTATCGCTGCAGGCGACTTTAACCAGTGCAACTTACAGACTGTGCTCCCCAAATATTACCAACATGTGAACATTCCCACCCGGGGCAAGAACACTCTGGATCATGTTTACAGTAACATATGTGGTGCATACAGGGCCGC
>NW_018127931.1:5202957-5227027 GCF_001952655.1 Monopterus albus | reverse complement strand
AAAAAAAAAACTTTTATAAAAAGTAACTCGGTTAATTTTACTCAGTACGTTTTTAATGAGTTACTTTTACTTGAGTACAAACTTTTATTACTCTTTCCACCTCTGTTCAATAGGAGCAGAGCTACAGTGCTGAGCACATGAGACAGCAGCACAACAAAAATACTACTTTTAGGTATCATGTTAATGTGTTGTTTCTGTAACGTTAGAGAGAACAGTTGTAGTTACTATGTCTGCATTATGCCAGTTAAAATATGGGGTTTTTCAGTTACCCACTTTGTTTAGAGTGTTACACATCTCTTTTCATCAGTACATATACCATTGTTTACCCATCTATGGAGGAGAAATTCAAGTTAATTAATGCCATTGCAGTTCATTGTGCTGTCCACTCCAACACACCAGCAACAACAGTTCATTGATATGATTACATATAGGTGTTTTGGTGGTCTAAATTGAAAAGTCACCAAGAGCATTGTGTAATACAATTTGAATGGATGTTCAAAAATTATTCTCTATGCCACTGTAGGAAGCAGCATCAAGTCAACCTCCAGAATTCAGCAGCTGTTCAGAATCAATGAGCACAGGTCCCAGGTAGTACAGTCAATCTGATTACACTTCCTGCACATCTGAGCTGCAGCCAAGATTCCCACAGTCTCTTTAAAGGGAAGAGGAATGGAAAACCATTCATGTCATTCCTGAAAAACTGCTGTTATGTAACTGCATTCCAGCAAGAAATAATTGGTTAATTTATCCCCACGCACATGATCACACATTTTAGGTAGCCTTTAAGAATTCTGACTGTTGTTTTCACTGTTTGCTGCTGACAGATAGAAAATAAAAGCACTTTGTTGTGTATTTGCTGTGAGCCCCATTGGTATCATCTGCTGTCACACTTCCTGCTACAATGTGATAAGAAGCTGACAGAAATTCAATGTCATACCTATCATCTCACGTGACACATGCACTCGTACATGTGCATGCTGCGCACAAGACAGACTCTTCTCTTTCTATAATATCCCCCTTGATTGTGGGAGAATGGCATGTGTCACCTTGTAAAATTAAATCTGCATTCTGCTTTCAAATGCAACAAGGTGACTCGGCACTCACTGACATCCACTTATCTGATCCATCGGAGCGACATGTGGGTAGGAATGCTGAGCCTCACAAGGATGACCAGATCTGAACTCCTGCCCTGTCAAGTAGACTGGGGCAACCTCAGTACATTAAATCCCCTAGAAAAACACTGCAACTGCTCGGCTGTTTAACCGTTGGCTCATAACCATGCCACAGAGACAGAGAGGAAAATCACAGATACAACAGAGCCACAGCTCCACTACGGAGCTGCATGCTGAAAATGTGTATGACGCACATAGCCCAAGTTGAATAATGTGTCGGTTTGTGTGTGCGATACATCTTGCATAACAGAAAATGGAGAAAAGATGTGAGGTTGAGATGCCGAAACACAGACTAACAATGCATATTATGCATTGTAAAGCATTTGTGGATCACATTCAGGGGAAAAGAGGGTGCAAAGGTCACAGCAGCAGAACCTATTCCTTAGACCCGAGACTGACCTTTATAGAGAAGAGCATGTGGGAAAACTATATAGAACACAAGCTCCTAGACATTATTTCAACTTTTTTGTTTTTATTATTATTTTAATACAACATTGGCATTGCTGTCAGCAGGTGGATGAATTACATCCACCATCTCATCTCAGTCTGGGGTTTCAAAAGCTATCTGCAGTCCACTCCAATCATTCTTATCAGCCAGCCAGGTACCAGGACACATCATCAAGCTGTTGTGTAATGTGATGGTAGTGTATTAGCATCTGTTACCTTAACAGATCCTTCCTACCTGCATAGAAAACATGAA
Source organism: Monopterus albus (assembly GCF_001952655.1). Taxonomy (NCBI): domain Eukaryota; kingdom Metazoa; phylum Chordata; class Actinopteri; order Synbranchiformes; family Synbranchidae; genus Monopterus; species Monopterus albus. Next base: position 5,225,155 of record NW_018127931.1, on the reverse strand, counting down.
AACACTCAAGAGAAGCCACAAAAGTGAGACTGTTACACACAGGATCAAAACCAGAAAACATTAGCCCACACCAGGCGAAGGTGAAACAGAGGCATGGAGGGAACCAGGCCAATGCAGCATGCACATGTGAAAGAGATCGAGGGAGTTAAATCAGAGACCTACCTCATGCAGATCGAGCAGCAGAAAGCACCATAACGGTTTCAGAGACAGGAAAATTGAGAGAGGGAGGCAGAGAGACACGGAGATGACATCACCATATTTCTCTGCCTCCTCCTCTGAAATGTAGGTAGTACTGCAGGCTGCTAGTGTCAGCGGCAGAGCAGCACTGAGAGCTCCCTCTGTGTGCGCAATGACGGAAGAGTGGACTCTCCATATAAGCCTCCCTGCTACTCAACACCGATGTGACCTTGATGTATTAGTCTCGTTCCCCAACAGAGCGCTCATATACACACACACACACACACACACACACACACACGTACGTATATCTATTTTGTGAGGATCCTCACTGACATATTCTTTAGCTCCTGACCCTAATATAAACCATCACAACTAAATCCTTAATCCTAACCTAAACAAAGATCTAATCTGAACATTAAAACCAAATCCTGACCACAAAGTAGTAAAATAAACAATGGCAAAAATTAACTTAATTGCTGAAAAGAAACTGCTTATAACCTTATTGTTTAATGTTGGAGTTTTGTTTCTACTGGTGTTAAGACGCTGGATGCCTTGGATTTCACTGGGGATCAATAAAGCATTTATCCATCTAACTAGAACTTGCTTGATGATCACTTTGAAATTGACTTAAGTAACAAACAGAGATGCACCAACTGCAATTTTCTTGGCCAGTTCCAATTTTCTGAGAATTGTAATTGACCACATACACAAACAAAAACTCAAAAATGTTCTCCAGATTACAGTTTGTTATGAATAGGGGTAGAAGAAGTGCCAGAAGGATTAATATGGGCTAGGTGTATAAATAACAATCAGTCCACTGGTCCATAGGCTTTCCAAAATGCTACTGATATGATCTTATTGCTGTCATAATTGTTTAATTTCTATGGGAATATGATGGACATGGGGAAAAATAACCTTTCATTTGATCTATAATAAGCATGAGCTGTCTTTTCACTCAGCTAATGGATATCTTTGTAATTTCAGTGTTTACACGCAGGATAAATGCCTTCCTGTATTATTATGTGAGGTGTGTTTATGTACTGGACCAGCCGCAGGGCAACCATACCTCTGACAAAAGCATCCAACTGTGAATGTGTTCCTGAGAGAAGACCAGGTAGGTCACAGCAGAGGTGGGTGTGTCAGAAATGCTGTGAAAGGACCCATTTAGGCATGTGTGCACATCGACACACACACACACACACACACACACAGCTCACACCATATCATAGCAACACACAACCAACCTAGATATGATCCCTTACTGAATTACATTTGCTGAAAGACATTGACAGGAATATAGCATCAAATAAAAACAATATATTAGGTATTGATTAATGCAACTGTTGATCAGGGCAAGTAACTTACTGCATGTGCTAGAGGTGTGGCAAGATCTCATATTAAAATGTGATATTTATCATGAAAAATTGTCTCGTGATATCAATACATAACAAAACCAAAGCAGTGGCCAGCATGATGGAGTGTGAAGGTGAAATTAGAACAGAAGATATCCCCCCCCCCCCCTTTTTTTATGTTCAATTTGTGGAAAGGAGTTCGGTTAGAAGGTCACACACAACTTCAGTTAGAAGTTCGTCCATAGTTCATGAACAGTTACAAGGTCTGAAGAGACCCCTGAAATCGTACAGGGAAGAAGCGAGTTGATTTTGTGGCAAAACCTTTTACATTGCTTGCATATTGTTGTCTTTTACTGCATATAATTCATACTTAGAAAGCAGAACTAAAGTTCATTACAAGATGAGTCATTAAAACATTTCAAAATGCATCTGCATTATTTTGCATTTTGTGGCTTTCAGTTGAATAAAAGGCAACATTTTTATTATTTGTATTTTGTCATTGAAGATTTATTAAATGTAGTGTTATTATAATATTGTCTTGTTCTCATGAACCCAATACTGTGTATCATTATGTACCATCAGGTATCATCTCGTCTCGTGAGCCGAGTGTACCGTCACACCCCTAGCATGTGCTTATACAGTAAGATTGCTTCAGAAACCAATCTGTTAAACAATGCTGCAACTTTTTCCTTTACTGTTTAAGGAAAGTTTTACTGGAGCAGTTGGCGATTAAGAGCCTTACTCAGGGATACCATGGTGGTAAAGACGAGGGGCAAGCACTGCTCCCCCCACCTTCCACACCCCATTCTGTCAGTCTAAGCGTCGAACATTAGGGCCCCAGGCCTACTGCAATCATAGCTTATTAGCTGTGTCACCGTTCACCTTTCTTAAAACCTCACAGGGCATGTTCTACAAAATAGCGATGGTTTACACCCAGTTATGAGACAGGACTATGTCTTTTGGACAACCTGTGGTGACTTACTGTCTCATTAGTGACTGTGTGACAATAATAAGGTAATGAGTTTGGCAAATGACTGTTTGGCCATTTATTTTCCCTCCCTTAAATAACTATTCAAGTATGTGTATAGTAGCAAACAAATGGTGAGGTTTATCTGGGGTATTCCATCTAAATAGAAGAAATGCAAATGAGAAACCAGCAGCGCTGCAACAATTCTGCCTAAACTATCTCCCTCAGCACTTTCAGATCTTGCAACATGATACTTGCAAATGGATTTTCAAATGAGAGACTGGGGATGCCCCTATGGCATGGTGAACAAGCCATGGCCATGTGAGCAGAATGCACACTGCAATGAAACATTATTTTAATGTGACTGATGAGAATGAACACGATTTAAAAAAAAAAAAATTTTTTTTTTGGTAGTGTAGTCAACTTCTTAGCAAGTGTGACATACACGTATTACAAGTTCTGCTAGAGGTTGAAGTGAGCATTGCCACAAACAGCAGCAATTAACAGCCCAAATCAGTAAAGCCTTTCCAACCTGAAGAGAAGGTGACGAGATGAGTCTGCAAAGCTATCTACAGTGATAAAACAGAAAAAAAAACAAAAATGCTTAAATATTGATAGGAACAGTGCAAAATGGAAACGAGATAAAAGTCAAGTTTATGAAAACACCCCATCTGAAAAGATGTTCAGCCAAGAGATCCAGAAAAGGTCTTGATAGACATAAGGAATAGGAACATTAACTGTATTACCTTGTAAAGATCTCTTTTTTTTTTCCCTTTTTGCACAATCTTAAGGCACCGATACTGACACTTAAACTACGACTGGTTTTAACACTGTGGATATAGGGGAGACACTTAATTCACCATCTTCCATCATCCTGGATGGTCTGTCATGATTGGTTCAAATCATGTGCGCCTTAATAAGTTACCTAGAAAAACAGGTTCAGCTATATGATAATCGGAGTTGAAAATCTGTGTGAATAATGCAGGTGACATAAGTGTGGGAGTTTACATCACAGCCACTGTCCCTTTCCCCTCAGGCAGCAGCTTAGCCTGAAGGGATTATTACAGTTGGACCTGTGGTGATTTTTTTTTTTTTTTTTTTTGAGACTTCTGCCAACAGTACGGAGGAGACACACTACACACACAGGCTGAAATAAACACCTGTCAAATGCTACAAGTTGGCACAGTTTTGTTGACAGCAACACCGGATACTAATATTCTGGTATGATATGAACCTGCATCCTTGCTGAACTCTGTACACTCTGAGATTGATCTGAGCAACACAAAGCATCACTGTCATGCTGTATTAAAGAGGCTCACAAAAGCGGCACATTGTGCATCTCTCAAAGAGCTATAGCTTTGCACAGGACTGTGGAGCCTGAACAAGTAAATTAGGACACTAGAAAGCAGAGCATGTACAACATCCAAAGCTCCTTTAGTTCAAAAACAAAGCCCGAGTCAAGGATTGTATCAATGACCAAATCATGCTGAAGTGGCAAATGCATTTCCTTGCCTTGATTGACTAAATCAGCCATCTGGAGCCTCAATAATCACAATAATTCTGCAATATCCTGGAGTTCCTTTTAAATATTACCTGCAAGCACTACATTATACAGTATATCAAAGTTACAGTGATTAATTCCAGTACAAACTTTCCTCTTACCCAACTTCCTCTACATATACACATCTCTTAAGATCAGTGTCTTCTCTGCTGTACAGAGGCTTGATGTGAAGTTTCACACCTTTTAAGAGCAGCTAAATCTAAGCTTTAATGCTGTGGCTTTTAGAGGTGTGGATGTGCATCCGTGCACAACATGTCAAAATCTACATGCATTACATCTCTGATTTAACGTCCTATTGAGATCAAGGGGACAGTGCAACATTACCATTCGCACTAACCAACTCCCTGCACAAAATCCCGGACTTCAGCAAAAAGCCTCAAGCGTGGCAAAAAAAAAAATCAAACAGTACAGTTACCAGGTTAGGAAAGTAATATTAGGAGTGTGTACATTCTAATGCACTCTGTATAGAAGCAGTGAGACATACATAAGTGGTGCAAATGTAACACTCGTTTGTTCAGTATTGTTTGATGTACAGGAGCCAAAAGCAGTCGGTTCCTTGGAATAGTAAATGCTGAGCCAATGAAAAAGAAAGGTTCACATTAATATCGTTTCAATGCAATAAAAGCAGCCGTCTCCATTGGTACACCCCCAGCTAACCTGCTCATGGATGGTAATAAAGGCTGTTGAGTTACACACTGAGGAAAAGTGAGCCAAAACCTAACTTTATTTCTGTAGCGCGTTCGGATAAATGCTAAAACGAGAGGCAACTATCTCACTCTCGGGCACAGGTGGCATTTATTAGAGGAAATGCAGCTAGCCAGTGGCCTGAGTGTCCCAGCTGGGAAGATCAGGCTGCATAGATGCACTGGCCTTGGTATTTTCAATAACTTCATGGAGGTACACAGCATTTGTTAAGGCTCCTAATAGCGTTACAGTCTGGAGGCAGAAAGAAACAAACCTGTTATGGGAATAACTGTTCAACAAGTTGGCTATTTTTTTGTGGCCACTAAAGTTTAAGGCCTATAAACACGTTTCTTCACAAACTTGTAGCTCATACCTTCCATTGCTGAGGTAAACACACTCTCTAGTTATTTAAATTGCCAAAATGAATAGACAGTTTTAAAGCATGTTTTATTTAAATATATAATTTTTTTTGTATAAAAATGATACAAGTACACTGCCATCGATCATCAACCGCTTATCAAGGGGTTGGTTTGTGGGGGCAGCAGGTTTTGTCCCTCTCTCCAGCAATGCTTTCAAAGTCCTCCTGGGGGATCACTTAGCATTACCAATAGAGATGCACCGATTGAACAGCTGAGATCGGAAATGGCTGGTTTTCAGTGTAATCTGCCTTGACTGTTGACTGGCCCATCACTCAGATTTCCAATTCTGTGCCGATCAGATTTAGAGGGACAATAGATCACATAGTGCACATAGTGGCACAGACCCAAAGCATAGCATGTGCAGCACATAGCATCTCTTGTGTACCTTGAGCAAGGCTCGCACTCGTATCTGTACCAGGCACATATTTACTCGGGCAATGGAAGCACTTGGTGTACAAACAGCACACCGAGGAGGCTACAGAAACACCATGGAGAAGGCAAACTATGCCAAAATCTCCAACTAATTGTAAATAATGAGGGAATTGCTGACTACACGTGGAAAGCATGTACATTGCATCCAACCTGTGCTAAAACACATTCAATACAAACTACATACACTTCAAAAAGAACTGTATGCTCAGTAGGACCGATGTAACAAACGTTCTTCTATTTGTATTACCTGTTGCACCGGTTTATATTTGGAGAAGTACAAATATTGTACTTCATTTTTAGTTGGACATCTGTAAAAGAAAAAAAGTTAGAAAAGACAAATGTATAACAGTTTTATTTTAACTACAATTAAATTTTTCATTAAAGAAAAGTTACAAAAATGTTTGTGTATGCTATCGATTACAGTTCTTGAAAAGAAAGAAATCAGAATTGGCAGGTCAGACCATAAAGAGCCCATGGCATGTTTTTCTGTGTTTATCTACAATGTTACAACAATGTATTATCTTAAATGTGACTGAAAGCTCAAAAAACGAGGTGTACCTATGCTGTTGTACATCTATGCAGAAGCAACTTGGTTTATACAAGTCCTGCAAACTCTCACTGGTGAGACTACTTTTTTTCCAACTATGTAAAGTCATGTGCAATAGTTTAAGGATTTCCTTGAATGTTCATATTCTCCTGGCTGTGCATTGCATTCATGCAAGCTTGCCTGACATCCACCGGAGTCATTCTAAAAGCTGAATTTTTCAACTGCATGCGGTTTTGTGGATATATTGCTGCCTGCGTTGTGACCAGAGGATGTGGAGAAAAATACAGGGCCTGAGGTTACTGTATGCCTGGGAATGTTCCTGTACAGGGACGTACTGTTTTATCTAACCAGGTCTAATCTACAAGCAGCCAACCAGTGAAGTACACTGGGGCGCTCATCAACGCTGGATTCCCCCAGAGCACAGTAGTACCTGTTTGTTTTGACTGCTTGAGGCCAGTGTGTCTGCCACATGTGATGTGTTGCTGGTTAATGAGCAGATTAACGATCCATGATGTTACTGTCGGTGCAACGCTACCTGTTGGAATTAATTTCACTACTTTAATGATAAAACAAAGTTTCCACCCCAATAACCACGAGCAATTCAACTGAAAACAGTACAAACAAAAAAGGCATTTCCAAACACATTTATGGAAGTCATCACTTTCACAATGTGGTTGCCTGTAACATGAGGGATTTGTCGGGGAAGACACAGCGATCACCGGTTGGATTTACCAACATTGGAGCTACTTGAAAGGGAGTGAATTTTCCACTACTCAGTGGGACCTGAGAGTAAATTAGTTCTCTATAATTTTTGTCCTCCTCAGCTACATACTGTACATGAAAAGGCCAGAATATTAGGAACAACTTTGACTATAATGTAGTCCAGTACAATACCGCCTTTAACTATGACCTCGATAATAAACATATAATTGAATGTATACCTTTATGACAATTTCACCCAAAACTGAAACATTTTGAACTTCATAAATACAGATGTTAAGGCAGAAGTGTTGCACTGAATTGCATACAATTGTACACCTAATAACATGTCTGGTGAATGTATAATCCCTCCAGCATATTCTGAGTCTACCCCAGAGCATCCTATCAGCTGGATGTGCCCAGAAGACCTCCAGTGGAAGGCACCCAGGAGGCATCCTAATCAGATGCTTGAACCACCTCAGCTGGCTCCTTTCAACGTGAAGGTGCAGCGGGTCACTCAGAGTCACCTCCAAATATCCAAACTCCTCATCCTGTCTCCAAGTCTAAGCTCATTTAGGCTGCTTGCATTCATGGTCTCATTCTTTCAGTCACTACCCAAAACTCGTGACCAGATGGGGGTTGGAACATAGACTGACTGGTAAATTGAAAGCTTTGCACGCTCACTCTTCACCACAGTGGTTTGGTACAATGCCTGCATTGCTGCTGATACTGCCCCAATCTGCCTATCACTCTCATGCTCCATTTCACCCTCACTTATGAACAAGACTCCAAGATACTTAAACTCCTTCACTTGGGACAGCAATGTATTCCCAACCAAAAGATAGCAATCTACTGTTTTCTAGCAGAGGAGCACAGACTCAGACCTGGAGGTGCTGACTCTCATCACAGCTGCTTCACACTCAGCTGCAAACTGCCGCAGTGCATGCTTGAGATCTACTGTACAAAAATAATTTACCACAGGAAACCACCACTTCCAGGCTGAAGTGCAAAATTCATCAAGACAAAATAAAATGATAAAGCAAATAATGATAAAACAAAGTTTCCACCCCAATAACCATGAGAAATTCAACTGAAAACAGTACAAACAAAAAACATTTATGGAAGTCATCACTTTCACAAACCAAGTGCTTATATAACAAACTCAATCCCAGCACAGTTTCCACCATATGACATTTTGCTAGAGCGGAAAACAGATAAGTTGCTGTGAGACAGTCATGTACCCTGACTGGTGATGCCCATATTTTTGTAAATGAGTGACTCATTTTTCACTGGAAAGCAGTACTCCATTTATATTTCCAACTTTTCCAATGCTTATAAATCAGTCCTCAAGGCAAAGCACCTGGCATTAATCTGAGTCACTGACATCACTGTGCATCTCAAATTAATTGCTCCACTTATATTTTTCATGCCCAGAGATCTCCATTGAAGCAGCAGCAACTGGAAATTGAAAATATGCCAGTTTTTTTCTGCAAATATAACTAATAAAGCAGCAATATTCTGATCAAATGTCACTGTTTAAAAGCAGTTTAAGTGTTTTGGTAGTATGTAAGCTATGCTTTACAGTCTGCTCTTAACCCCAGAATATATTTAGGAAACATGCCAAGCGGAGACCACATGACAAGGAGATGACTCTTGCAATTTAGAAAATTCTACATTTAAAATTTTCCCTCCATAAAATTTTTTTATCAAGTTCGAGGTTAAACTATTAATTAATTCATCGAATTGTTACTATTACTATTCTGACAATTAAATCTAATTATTTCAAAGTTTAAACCAGATAGACTTTGGTTCTATCCTCAGACTTGTGAGGATTTTCTGTCCCTCTCCATCAACTTGGACTATAATGGGCACATTTCAGAATTTTCTAGCTATCTATAGAAAAATAAGGGATTAACTGAGAAAATAATTGTCAGATTAACAGACAGAAAATAATTCTCAGTTGCAGCCCTATGTAGGCCATATATACAAATTTATATTCCAAAAAACAACAATAATTTTGGATCCTATTGTGTGCACACAAATACTGGTTGTTTTCCTTCCATCTGTGCAAACAAACCAAATTATTTCTTTCCGCTTTCTATTGCTGCTGGAACACAGAAATTTCCACATTGTGGGATCAATAAAGTCCTACCTACCTACCTTTCTTTCTTTCTTTGCATTAATACAATTCTGATGTTCCCAGATATACTCAGCATTCAAATTTATAGCTCTGTGTTATCTAGCAGAGCAGTGCACAGGCAACAAGCTCTTCAAAAGAGGACTGATTGGAAACTCCATTTGACTGGCAAATGAGCTGGTTGCTCTTGTGATCTTGGATTGTGCGCCTTGCCTCAACAAAAGTTTTGCATGCAAAGTCTGGGATTAGCCTTCATTTATATGGAAATAAGCAGAGGATGGAAAACATGGAAATACAGTATGTGACAGGCAGACATTGGCAGAGGTTCACTGCATAACTCAAATCAACCAAGTTCAACTAAAAATCTAAAAACTATTTATGTAGTGACTTCAAATTTCACTTTATTCATGTCATACAACATGGCTTGTGCTGGGTGTACCCATCACCATTTCATCCTCACTACAACTACAGAGGAGAACTGATATCTGAGGCCTTTAAATGTAAAACGTGCTTACTTATTAATCTATATGGTACTTGCGAATGGAGGAGTTGTTGACTTAATAACAGAACGAAAGTCGGAAGGAAAAAGCTTCATGAAATGCAGAGAGAGAACAAGAAAAGCTGAAATCAGGGATCCAGTAACAGACCAGGGCACGTTGGTGCATCAGTTGTCTGACACTTTGGAACAGTTGTCAATGATGGTCAGTCTCCCATTTCTGCTCCTGGCTCTTGTCAGGTGAAAGTGGTAACAGAGCACCAGCACTGAGGAGACTGCGTACATCCAACACTGCAGCAGGATCACACCAAGGCTATGTGGGGTAGCCCAATACACAGCAGTGCATGTCAACAGAGTCGTATTTTCAGTACTTTGTTCAAACTGTAGCCTAAATGCACCTCTTCCACAAATCATCCAGATTCTGTAACAAATTAACATTAATGCACACTATACCACTCAGCACTACTGCATGGCACACTGCATCATGGAAAGTAACATTAGGCTACTGATAACCACATCTATCTATCTATCTATCTATCTATCAATCACAGGTTTAATACAGACTGTTCCTCAACATGTCAGTCCACACTAGAGTATGTTGGGACCATCTGCAGACCAGGTAAGAGGAGCATATAGCCGCTAAACTTGCATCTAAGCAATTGTTGCCATTGATTTATTACATAATAGGGTTTGGGACTGTGGCATCACACCACAGCACATTCTGTGAAATTCACCATGTCGGAGGCTACGTGTTTTGTTAGCCGTGCTACCAGTCAGGTGCTCATAGCTCTGTTCATATTTCATTTTATTCATCTATGCAGTTATGGTAAGACGCTGTTGTGTGACAAAGTGCAGCAGTGCTTCACATGAAAATGGTAATGATAAAAAAAATATAAAACAACGGGGTAACTTTTCACCACTTTCCGGCCTGTCATCAAAATGAGGAAAGCCACGTTGCAAAGTTAACAAAGATGTGTTGAATGGCTTCGGTCTGCTGTAAGAAGAAAACATATTTCTTTCAACAACATCAATGAGAGTGTGCTCCTTACATTTTTATTCTGGTAAGTTAATCAAAGTGAATTTTTATATTGCTGTCCTTCACTCTTGTGCCCACACACAAACACACACACCCTGAGTATTTCATAATAAGCTGTACATGTGATTGTACAATTATTGTGAGTAAATACATTATGCTAGATTTGTGCTTTACCCAGCATGATATTCTATTTAATCATATCCAGAGTTATTAACATGAGAGATTGGCTGTGTTGCCACGTAAACCAGCATATGAAATGTGCAAATCACATCCAGACTGGGCACCATCTCCACACCGTTGGGTCACAGTGAGATCAAGCCCTCAGAGACTGAGCGGTTTGCCAGATGGGCAAACAGAAAACAGCGAAGGATAAAGAGTATACCAGCCATGGATGAGACTGCAGTTGATGACACCACATAAAGAGAAGCAGCACCAACACTGCTGGAAGAGGATAGAGAACAAACAGCAGGTGGAACTGAAGCTTGCAAGGCTTCTGAGAAGAGGCTGGTGATGTCACTAACATGTCTCATCAGTTTTTGGAGGCCTTTGGGAAATGTTTTGCTGTAATTCCTGACCATTTTGAAATAGACACACAGAGACTGTCCAATCCTAAAGCACAAGCTCAGTCATTTACCCACTACAAACAAAACATAGCCATGAAATACCTTACTGTGGTCACACCATAGGGCTCTATATCACCCATTCAAAAGGGATGGGGAGAGCATGCCAGTGATAAGCATATAACTGAAAAATGTGGGATTCTGGATAAACTGGTGCCTAGTGATTTGGTGTTGGCAGATCATGGCTTTAACATCACTGATAGTGTTGGACTTGTGTGCAGAGGGAAAGATCCCTGCACTCACAAAAGGACGCTGCCAGTAGGATGCAAGAGATGTGGAGAAAATGCGGAAAGACTGCTCACCTCCGATTCCACAGTGAAAGAGTGACTGGCATATTAGCAGCAGAAGTATCCCTCAGTATGGTGCTTCCATGTGAGGGTTAGGTGCCCGAGTGTGGTTGTGAAACGTAGTTAGTTCTGTAATACTGTAATGCAGATTAATAATCACACATTTTGATCTCTAGGATTTTCATAAGCAAAAAAATTGATTTCAAGGATTTTCAAGATATTTCTATTTCCTAAGATACACTGTATAGATGATCCTCTACCCAGATGTGCTATTTCCTGTTTTTTATTATTTCTATGGGTGTTTACTGGCAGTAGTTTTGTTTTATGTATGAAATGTTTGCTTTATTTTTAGACAAATTACACATTGTAACTGTTGCAGTATGTTCTCTTTATTTTTGCAAAACTGAGTATGTTGTTTGTGGGAATTGCACCAGAAGAAATAGATGAAATGTCTTTTCTTATATCAGTGCCATATAATACCTTGTGGGATGGGCCAGTTAGTGACAAGACACCTATAATTTTAAAAGATCATTCATTCCTCAGTTTTAAAAGTGATCCTGTTTTGTGATATATTTCAAATAAGTGTTTATAAAAAGTAGCCATGTTTTTTCTCTTTGGTATATTTATCTATACATTGCACAAGTATAAATGTACACATGACGGTGACATGTTTAAAGGCTTCAAGTAACCATGGTAAACTACTGGAACTGGATAAAATATAAATCAAAAGCTATTAAACTATGTACAGAAAAATGTGCACTACGAGATATTGATGTTGCTATGTAGTAGATTGTAAGGGGGTGCGGTTGTCTACAGCCAACCAGATGGACAAAACTATGGGTCACCAGCAACAGGGGTATAATTAAGCCCCACATAACTAAAGTGAAACCACTGGACCGCACAGTTCTGGTTGCGCATGCAACCATGTGTTCCAGCTCCTCTGACCCTTGGCACCATAGATGTATTAGCTTGGTACAGACAACACAGTTTCTCAATTGTTGCCTTCGTCGTCCCTTTCCTTCGTATGGTTAACAAACCACTAACAAGTTGCATCATTTACAAAAAACCAGTCCCTTACTTCCTGTGACAACTTGTCACGGTAAATCCCGTTCTTTCTCGCGCTTTCTTTCACTATTCGAGCAACAAGATTCTGTTCAAACTGCACAGCTTAAAAGCAGTGCAAGTGTTTTGGTAGTGTGTTTTAATGTTTGTCTCGCGAATTTCTAACAAGCTCTTGTTTACTACCACAGCTACCAAGATGGCCGGCACACCCCACAATGCAACGGAGGTTCCCAAGCCATATAGTACGCACTGTTCGACTGCAGAGCCACGGCTGTGAAATCACCATAGAAACTCACACGGCGAATTCGCAATTACGCTAGTTGCGTTTTAATCAACGCTAGAAGGTAGAAAGCAGCGTTTATTTTGTTTTTGTTATTTTGTCTGCGTGGCACTCACCTTTGCTTTGTTGGGGTCTGCCGGTGGGTTGGCTGATTGGGCCACAGAAGGAAAACGCTAGCTGTAAATGTCCAGCCAAAACTCATGGGCGTTCGCCTATCTGCTGACTGTTAGCTCACGGCGTCTTTATGTTTATATTACTAAGTAGTCACAGCTTCCGCTGGCGATACCCACGTCCTCTTCAGTCCAGCAGCGTCGTGGAAGTCCAGTATTAAAGTTTGGACAGTTAAAATTACTTCACGATTACTGATATGCTTTCAGCTGTCTATTTACCACTGATAGTCTATCACTTTGTTAATCACTAGCCAGCCACTGCGGTTGTTTTATACTGTGTGGTAGCTTTTGAATGGATAAAGGTCACATCAACCGAACCACACAGGATTTCCGGTTTTAACTTTCAAACTAAAAGTGTCAAATTTAAGGCAGCAAAACTTATTTTGTTAATTCAATAAATGATTAGGCCTGTTAGTCATAATATAACTTCATTTAACCCTTTTTATGGTTATTAAATTACGTTAAAATAGCTTTCTTTATGCATACATGTCTTAAATTATACAAATAAAAGTTGTTTTAATTTTTACAGCTGCTTTTAACATTTTTTCTGCTGTCCACAGACCAGCTTCTGTTTGTGTCAACATCCAAAATTGATTACCCCACATGAAACGCAAAATTTGCACAGTCGTAAAATGAGCACATTAATTGTAGTGTAACTTTTTCTGCTGCCTTGAAACAATACTGTATAATAGTAAAATATTGTATGATAATATTCCCATAAAGTTGAAATACAGTATGTTAATGGATATAGCCTTTTTCTTTTTTATTTTAATAAATTCTTTTGTTTTTTTTTATTTACCATTAGCTTTGCTATCTGAAAATTGCTTTCTTTTGACTTGTCATCTTGTTTAATGTATATTGATATTACTGTGGTTGAGTGTAAACACTGAGACTATTTTCCATCCATCCATCCATTATCTATATCACTTATCCTGAACAGGGTCACGGTGGGGCTGAAGCCAATCCCAGCTGACACTGAGTGAGAGGCGGGGTACACCCTGGACAGGTCACCAGTCTATCACAGGCTGACAATAAGAGACAGACAAGCACACACACACACCCTCACTCCTACAGGCAATTTAGAGTCACTAGTCAACCTAAGCTGCACATCTGGGAGGAAGCCAGAGCACCTGGAGAGAACCCATGCAGGCACAGGGAGAACATGCAAACTCTGCACAGAAAGGCACCAAGTCAGCTGGGGATCAAACACAGAACCTTCTTGCTGTGTGGTGACAGCGCTAACCACTGTTCCAGCTGATGCAGTTTTGTTACTTTTTATTACATGGTCTTAGTTGTTTTTATTATTCTACCTATAAAGCACATTTTGAATTTGTTTTTTCTTACTGTCATAGTTAAATATAAATAATTTTATATTTTTTATGATCATATAAATTATATTTTTGCAATGCATTCAAAATGCTGCTACTAGAATATTGACAAATACCAAGAGAGAGAACACATCACTCCAATCCTTAGATCCCTGCACTGGCATCCAGTGAAATATAGAATTGAATTTAAAGCTGTACTTACTCCATACAATTCTCTCATATATCAGAGCTATGTTTGCTGAGTACAAGCCTTATAGCTGTCTCAGATCTGCATGGACTTGTCATCTAGCAGTGGCCAGATTTCAAACTAAACTTTATGTTGTCCACTGCTGGAATCAGCTTCCCTTAGAATTTTGATTTGTCCTGACTGTATTCATTTAAAAAACCAGACTATTCTTTTATCCATTACTTTTAATTAATGTCACTTTTATTAAACTTGTATGCTTTTTTGTTTTAATTTGTTTTATTTTACACTTAATCTTTTATCTTCCGATTGTTTATGTGAATACATTTTTTTTTATATATGCACAATGAAAAGTACTATGCAATGTCTTTTGTCCTATATAAATAAAATTGCCTTGCATTGCCTGGGCTGTATTCTTATTATATTAACCTATATATCTTTTTATTTTATAGTTTGAATGAAAATCAGCTTTACTGGCCAAGCATGTTAAACACACAAGGAATTTGACTCTAGTACAGAGGCTCTTAATATGCTTTAAGTCAAGTCATAAATAAGAATAAATATAAAAATCAAAAATCAAAAAAGGTGTGCATTCAAAATACTTCCAAATATTAACGTATTGGTATTATAGTTTATTCTATTGTTCTATTAAAATGTGTCATAATATTACTAGAGGTAATTTTCTTTTAATAATATAGTTTCACTTTTGTACCAGTGCTGTGGTTCTGACTTTAATTTGAAGACCAAATATTCAATATCCTGTCTGTGATTTATAACTGGGTAAATGAACCCCAACAGAAAAAAAACGGCGTTTCTGCTCGGTGATCATCTGATTTGCCTGGTTGGACAGGATGTGGACAGTTCAGTCCACTTTCACTTTAAAATGCAGTCCAACTGAAAACATACTTTAGACAGAGATCATTTGTGTCACGTCAAACACGGTTAGGACGTAGGCTATGCCACGCTATGGAGGTGGATATTATAATTTTCTCAGAGTAGCCTAAGGTAAATTCATTGATGCTACCAATAATTAAAGTATTAATTAAATCTAGTATAATATAAATAAGATATATTATATTTGGTACGTGTGTGATAAATCTCCTCTGGAAGTAAAATCTACTACAACCGTTTTCAGTCGGATAATTGCATACATATACAGTATGTCTGAGTTAAGGTTGCCATCTAGTGGCTAAATTGGAAGTTGATTTTTTTTTCTTTCTACTGATGGGACATCAAAAACCGCAATGTGGACATTATTTGCCACTCGGTGTTTGTGAGACAGATATCGTCCAGTCTCCATGTCTTTATGACGTTTTTCTCTTGATCATATGATATTGGGCTCAATTTCATTCTTGACTCCTTGTATTCTTTACTATCTTATTATATTAGATAAATACAAACAATGTATTTATTGTTCATTAAATTGTCTTTTTTGTCTTTGTTTTTAGTGCATAAAACATCAATTTAAAGACCCTCTAACCTTCATATTGTGGAACTTCTGTCTATCATCACTCTAGACTTCTTTAGAGGGTGTTATTGTCCCATGATCATCTAAATGACATTTCTAAATATGTTCTGAAACCAATGAATGTTTGTTAAAGCAAATGTAAAAAAGTATAAGATAATTTTGTCCATATTGTTACCAAACACATCACTTTAGTAAATAATGACCTCATATTACACAATGCAGAAACAACATATCATACTTGCGTAGCAGCTGCATGAATACTAGTGCTAAACTCATACAGTTGCCCCAAAGCTTTCCAGATTTCAAACAAAACAAACAAACCAAAAGGAAGCCTGCAAAATCTTTGAATCTGCAAATGAAGTCTTGTCCTTGTTCATTTAAGCAGAACTGAAAAGACCTACTTGTATTTGAACTTGTCATTTAGGAGGACAGCAACTGATTTGGAGCTTTGCTCACAATTGATATCTGCAAATAAGATTATTGAGATGCCATACACACAATACACTTGAAAAAAGAAGGAAGTAAGGCAGGTTTTATACTTTTTAGTGTAAAATCGAGCAAGTTGAATTTGCTGTTGTGAAATTAACTAACTAACCCAGGGACAGATCTGTATGACCCCCTTTTGACCTTCTGTTTGCCTTTTCTTCTAGTTGATAGTACAAAATAAAGTTTATTGTATTAGCTGCATGATGGATGTTAATATTTTTTTGTTACAATAACTGGATAATGTTAATGACAACTAACATCACTGAAGTCCTGAAGTAATTTCCACATTACAACAAAACTCAGTGCACATGCAAGTTGCTTTAGCGTCACCTTTGCAACGCTGCACAACAACCACTGCTCCAGCAGATGTCACTCACATGTCCAATGAATGAAGCTTCCAGTAGTGAACCAATTTTTGATACAATGGTCCAAAGGGGTTCAAAGCTCCATGGGTCCTCATATGGCCATCACTAAGAAAAACCATCATCTTAGTTAAACTCTATATTTTGAAATTGACACCTAATAATGCAATTTTATTGTTGTGATACACAGAGAATGTCTGGAGAAAAGCTCTTTTACCATATCTTCTTTGTAACACAATAGTAGCAAGGGGTCATATGGTAGGCAATACTCTTACATAAAACCTTAGAGACAGTACTGGCAATAACAGTGCCTTGTAAATATTTAATTAATTTAATTAATACATGTTATTATTTGTCATTGCTATATTGATATATTGATATTACTTTATATTAGAAACGGCATCCGATATGACCTGTGTGATCTTCTACGTGATCTGCCCTTCACCTGTTTTGGTTTTGACAACCCCTGTCTCCTACTCTATTTCCCCTCCACACAGCCTCTTGTTTCCCACAATGCTTAGCGAACATCACCACCAAGATGGCTGACGCTATGGAGGAATATGAGAAAGAAGCTGGCTGCGTTCCTATTCTCCATCCCGAGGTAGGTCCCTGGACTCTACGCTTTCGCACGAATTTATGAGCATATACAACACTTATTACATCAATATGTGAGTGGGTGGCTTCGTGATTTTTGCCATGCTTTTTTGCGAACTCCGATGCCCCCTGCAAAACCACCGGTGGGGGTGGCAGGCAGCTAGCGATGCAAAAGGCGCTAACGGTACTCTCCTTCTGGTGCATAGCCAGTAAACGCTGAGCAGATGTTCGTAGTAATTTTAATGTTAGGCTAGGTGGTGCTTTCTGCGGTAGAGACACCGTGCAGTCTGTAAACAATGTGTTCAAGTCAGTAATGGAAAGTACCGTTAATGTTTAGCTAATCCTTAGAGTCATCAGACGCTAGCTTTGTAGCTAAAACTGGCAGTACTGGCTGGTGTAGCTGCAATGATGTAGGTTAAATTGGTGTCAGTTGTGTAAGCGTCAACTAATTGTGGTGTTCAGTCGGCTAACGTTGTAACGATGTAATGTTAACAGCCGCAGCTGTATAAAAGTCGGAGTTTTTTTTTCTTGAATACCGCATACTTTTCTTAGTATTGTTTGTAATAGTTAACGTTACCCTCAGCTAGCTGACGTAAAGCAGTTTCACTCGGTTGGGATTATAAAACAGTGTATGTTAATTTGTCATTTAGTATTTGCCGTTTCTGTCATCTAATATTGTTGTTAATGTTTGGATTTAAAACACTGTGAATCCAAATAAATGGCATAATAAGAAATTAAGAAATAATTCAAATTTCAGCTGAATTGATTCATTTCAGTATTGTTTGCTAACCACCCATGCTAACTTGACAGAAACATGTATTTTTGTTCATTTGTTTTGAACACAGCCTAGTGATAAGTTATCTTTGATTGACAGGTAATTTAAGCACCAGTGAGAGTTCTGATTGATACATACTGTACAGTTATTTGCTTCAGTGACAGCTGCCTTGCTTTTCTGTCTTGTAGCCAGCAGGTCAGATGGGCTGTTTTACTTTGATCAGTAACTGTTTATCCTGACAGTGTAAGTCCACATGATTAATGTCTTGAATATCCAGTCAGTCCCCAGGATGCTGTCAGATGAGTTAATGTACATAGTGACCATAGGTTAAAATGGGCAAAGTGATTTATAATCTTGTTTTGGCTATTGTAAAATAAGAGTGATTTGAAAATCTAGTAGCCATTTTGGCTGGTGTTGATTCACAAAGTTTAATTCAAGCACTGACTCTAATAACTCTGTTCACTCATTGTGCCAATATGGAACTAGAGTGGTGTTATTGCTATATCCTGAGGTCAAATTGCAACAAACAGATTTGCTTCCATTGTGGTGTTGGCTCCCTAGTCATACACAATAGTTTGTAGTGTTATCGTCTAATTCGTTCACCGGGCCTGTTGATTATGACAAGCAATTACGCCTCTTTTCTCTTTAAGATTATGAGATCAATTTCTCCCATACATGCTGCAGTCAAACCTATTGCTTTACAGCTGAAACATTTGGGTTATACCTACATAGGCAATTGATCTGCACTGGTCAACAGATGTCATCTTACACTCCTCCCAACCTCAGCTGAATGCAGGTCAGACTTTGCTTGACTCTTCAGTGTCTGTCAGAATTGATCATTTTTTAACATAGACATATTATTTAACCTAGATCTTGACTTGTCTGAAAATAATGTGACTGAGAGAGAGCTACAAGTGAGTGATTGTATGAGTAATTGAAATCTTGAAAATGTATTTGTGGATTGGTAATAGGGTGTAAGGATTGGCTATTGATTGTTGTGACATCAGTCTTATGTGACTGTGTTGTTGCATTATTACAGTTACATACATGCAGTTCTGTATACACACATTTAAACAGAATACTGTCTCCTATCTTGCTCTCTTCTGAGAGAGATAACTTGCTTCCTCACCATGGCTCTGTAACACTGAGGCCCAGACTAATGTAATCAGCTTGGTGTTGGTCTTTGCTGCTTGTCAAGGATCTTTCCTTTTTGACACTTTGGAAAATCATTTAACAAGAGGGAGGGATCTCATAATGAATGGAAATGATCTTTGCTCCCTTGACAGAATGAATTGCCAGTGATGCCTTCCTTTCTTTTGTTTGTCATGTCATTGCTTGACCTGACGGTGAAGTCTGACAGACCTCAGATTCAGTTTTGGAAGCTGAACTAGTGCCTGACATTGTATAGGAAGAGAAAAATGTTTGGTTACTATGAGCTGAAGTACTATGTGGAGGAGCTGAGAAAGTTTTATTTGTATGGAGTCAACCTTTTATATCCAGTAGTGCTGGTAAATACTCTAATAATCAATCAAAATTTGAGAAAATGACATTTTCTCGACACTTTACTCATGAGACAATATACACAAGAACACAACTGTGCTTGTGCTTTGTCCAAAGGGTATTTTTCTCCAATCTTGCAAGAACTACACTGTCTGCCATGAATTCAGAGGTGCCACAGCTTTCATCTTCTTTAAATCAGAGCACAGGGACATTCACATTACGTCCTTTCATATTAAAGGAAATTGTATGATGGTTGGAGCTTCATCATTAATTTAGTTTATTCTCTCATATACAGGATTGGCTTAAAGTTGTGCCTCTTTTCAGCAGGGCGCTGCTTGGAATCTGGGTCACCCCTTAGATTGTAGTGAGAGCACAGTGAAGCTAAAATGCATGAATTAGAGATTTACAAGTTGAACACTCAGAAGGGCTATGCACATTTGTTTCTTTGAACCAGTTCAACAGGTCAGATGCAAACATTTCTTTCGAGGAATATAAAGACTCAGTATCCTTGGCTTACAATCTGATTGGACAACGGAAACACATTTTCTTACTTGGTAGAGGGACATGCTCCTGCCACTAAATTTGATAATTTGTTGTAATGCAAAGGGGGAAGTGCCTTCTCTTTCTTTAGAGCATTCCTATTATTTCATTACAAGCAAGTGTTTCCTCTCTGCTTCCTCTTGATCCATAGATGTAGTAATATTGAATTACTCCCTTTAAATGATTCTAATTTCAGATTGAAGCTAATTATGTGCTGTGGTTACAGCATGAGGAGGAACACCGCAACAATGCAAATTATTATCAGCAAAATATACTTACCAGTGAAAAACCATCGACTGTATCTCAAGATGGACAATGTGGCAGGTCTGGGAAGTGGAGACACCCACAGCCCACACACCACTCCCCGCTGGCTCGCTGCAGTATAGGTCATAAACCCTGCTCCCTACATATTAGTAGATGGGATTTGAGCTAAATTAAAAAATACATAATGCAAATCAAAGGTAATCTGTGTCATTTTAAGTATCATGCTGATACCACTGTGTACAAGTGGTAATTTGTCTGGTGTTTGTTAATACTGTGCAGATTCTGGTTGTAAAATGCATCACAAAAGCAAGATGGCAGTGTATTCATGATATTATGGCTTCACTTTTGCATAGTGACAGGAAGTGGTGATGCTTTGTCCATTTTTATATGCAGTCTGTGAGAAAAAGAATTTTTTATTGTTTATATTTGAATGTCTGCTCTATGAATGAAATGTGCCATCCATTGTCCTATGTGAACTTCTTAGCCTACTGTTCCACTACCATACTGCTACTACTGAAACTACTACCGGTAAAGGTAAACATGTATAAATATTAATATTTGTGAAAATATTTATTTCAACATGCATTAAGAACGTTCTCAAAAGTCTGCCCCTGTATTGCGCATTTCTTTATGTTCTTCTGCATTTCACAGTAATTAATTGTTGAGCAGCCCCAGTTTGATATGTCATTTAAACTTTAACAAGTTAAACTAATCGAGTTAATCATTAATTTAGAAAAACATAATCTAATCATTTTTTGTAACTCCGAAACTGTACTGTGAAATGGATGGCTGGTGGTCACACACCTGTCTCCATAGACACAGACCTCTTCCTCCACACTTTCCCTTCCTGCTTCAGGTTCACCTGTTTGTTAAATGAGCATGACAAAAAACATCATTTTGACTGTGTGATAACAGCATCAAATATGATATATTCATTAAATTCAGAATATAGAATAGTCCAAAGTGAACATAAACCACTACATGTGATGTATTATGTAACATACTTGGCATTCATTGTATTTCATGTAGTACACCGATGAATAGTATTTTAAGAGTAGTCCAAATGATCACATGCATTGTACAGAGCTCTAATTTACTTCACTTTGAACATCTGTGCCTGGTTACGTACTAGCTAACAAAACTAATGTTACCTTGTTTACCAACTACATCCAGGTCTCACCACTCTCACCCTCATTTCTGATCATCTTCTCTGTCTCAGCCTCCTATAAGGAATTTTCTTATGTCCATCTACAGGAGTCAGTAGTGCCTGAGTCAAAAAAAAATCATCAGTATTATTCAAAAGCTTAATTTAATCCTTGTCACATACCTCAGCCCATTTCTTTCTTTTCTTTCATGCGCCATTTCCTGGCTGATTGCATGTGCGCTGCAGTGCACCAGCTATGACAGGGATGACATGCTAACGTGCACACCTTGATTTGATTTGATTTGATTTGATTTATTCTTTCAAGCATATAAAACAGTTGATATAACAACACACATTTTTACACACAATCCAATATCAATTTGCTTATACCTAGTACATGCTTGAATGGAGTAGGAAGAAGTCAGACTTATCCAGTCCTACCCCATGACATCATCTTACCATCATTGGTTTGCAAGCAATAAATGATTAACTTCTACACACACACATATTATACTAAAAAAGAATATAACAGTGTTAACATTCTTACATCACACAAGTGATATACTAAAGAATAGTTACAAAATATACACCACACCCACAATAGTCCATGTAGTTAATCATTGA
>NW_018127931.1:5169284-5201371 GCF_001952655.1 Monopterus albus | reverse complement strand
GTTTCTTACATATCCTCAATAATGCAGTTAATTTGTTCTTATATAACTTATATTTTTCTTCCGCCTTCTTGGATCTGTCTGAATTCTTTATATAACGGATTCTTCTTTTTACATGCATTCTGTAATCCCTTACTCATCCACGGTTTCCCACTGTAATTCCTCTTGTTTTTATACTGCTTACGAGGACAGTTCCTGTCATATACTTCCATGAATATATTTAAAAATTGCTCATATGCTTTGTCTAAGTCTTCCTCTTTGTAAACTGCATCCCAGTCTTGCCCCAAAAAGTCCTCGTTTAGCCTCCTTACAGCATATTCGTTCATCACCCTCCTATAAAAAAGATTTGTTTTTGGCCTCTCTTTTCTAACATGGCAGTCATAAACCAAAAATACTGGTAAATGATCACTGATATCATTTATAAGTAATCCACTAGACATTTTGCTATCAATATCATTAGTAAATATATTACCTACTAGTGTTGCATGCTGGGTTGTTAATCTACTTGGTTTTGTAATTTTTGGGTATAAAATACATCTATATAATGTGTTAATAAACTCCTCAGTTCCTGTGTGCTTGTTTGGATTTAACAAATCTATATTAAAGTCACCACATATAAACATTAATTTATGACTTACTGGCGAGTGATTTTCTTCCATCCAGTCATAAAATTTTTCTATGCTGGCTCCAGGTGCTCTGTAGATACAGCTTATTACAACATTCTTCTTTTTTTCCAAAAGTAATTCAACAGTCACACATTCGAGTAAATTATCTACTACCCTAGACATTTTGTCTACATTCTTATAACAAAAGTTCTTATCTTTGTACAAGGCCACACCACCTCCCATCTTATTCTCTCTGTTTATGCATACCACACCTTGGTGTATGAACCCTGACCACTGTGCCTCAGCTCACATTTTGCTTTGACATTCTGGATTACAACAACAGATCAATTAGTTTCCCATTATTATCAATCTAAATTAATCCACTGCCAAACATAGGCGCTTGTTAAATTTCGAATGTGTGATTTTACCGAGGCATGTGCCACAGTGAAAGGGGTCTAATGACACCTATAGTACTATTGTTCTGCCTATTTCTCCTGCTACTTTTGATTCTACTGCAGCCCAATGAACATACATTTTCAAAAGTGGTGGTGTCAAATATTTTTATCTTCATGCATGTGACCTCCAGCCCCCCAAGGAGTGGTATGTTCCACCGACCAATTCCACAGACAAAAGCCAAGCCTGCCAGCGCACTGAGAATCGATGATAAGCATGAAATGGATAATATGTTTGGTTAATAATTTCATCACCGCTTCTCCTCAGTTGTTGTATGCATCACCAGTAAGCAGGTGAAAACATGCACAGGCTGTAATTATCACTACAGAAACAAATGCCATCAGCTTTTTAGCTGGCAGGAGGTAATGAAGAGAGGGAATGAGGATGTTGTGACTGGCAGGGGGTTAGAGGTGCTCTCCATGGAAGGCTGAGATGGTGAAAGTGATTTCAGCATCTGTTGTCTGAGGGCTTAGCGCTGAGTGTTCTTCCCACTGCCCCTCAACCGCCAGGGAAGCCGTTTCTCTTTTGAAGAAACGTCAGCATTTTCTCTCAAGTGAATATCCAGATGACGGAAGAGGTCCCGTGTTCCTCTTTTCTCTGGGGTTTCTGTTTGTCAGCCTGTCCCAATGAAACAGCTCAGCACAGTTACTATCATCACCGACTGACTCCCAGCGGTGGCAACTAAACTAGTCTGAATCACATGGAGGAGCTGAAACAGGTTGTATGGATTTATAAAATGACCTAAACTTGACAGCAAAAAACAAAAAAATGCCTCCTGGCACCTTTAAAACCTTTGAAATACAGGAATAAAAATATAAGCTGGTCACCTTCATGTCACCTCTGTCACAACCTTTTCCGTCATCCTCCCCCTTAGTCTAATTTACTCTATAACATCAAATTCCCTCTCTCCTGCTCTTAGTTTCTTATGTTCCCTTTATCGTGGTAATTTCACAGCAGCTCCCTCTCCTTACTATTTGCAATTCAAGCTTATTCTGCTGTTAAAGTAAATACATTAACTTTGGATAAAAGTACCATATGTCAGATGTGAAGGGAACCTTTATTAACCAGGTGAAAATCCCAACCAGTTTACTTATGTCATTATGTATGAGAGTTAGGCTCAATTAATTGGTTTTATATTCAAATGGCAGTTTAAAAATGCACTTTTCAAATTCCATAAGCTGTGATTATATTTATAAGCTACACAATTAACAGTTTCTTAAGAAGCTGTAGCCAGAGTTTAAAGGTAATCAGAGGAGTTTTTGACCTCTAGCAGTGCCGAGGGGTAGTTTCTCTTTGAGTGGTTCCCTGCACTAAAACAGGTTTCAGACTTTAAAAATCAGCTTTGCAAATGTGCCACGATGAAGGAAATGCACTGTGTGTTAAAGGAGAAAGTATCGATTTTGCTGAAAAGTTATATTTACACTGAAATTTACTGCAACTATTGTTTTCACTCCTAATGTTCAAGTGTCACTGGCAGATTTAGTTTGGCCAGCAGGCTATGGTTACCATAACTGGCCAATTATGCAGCTGTTATCAGTAAGTATAACATCATGTCATTTTTATATTTGAGTAATAAGCATACCAGCAATGCAGTTATTTGATAAACATAAGCCAATGTGAGCAGACATTTTGACTTGTCACTGTATGTAACCGATTAGATCTTCAGTGACCACACTCGGCAAGCCCATCTTTGTGTCCCCTTTATTTTCTTCTGTTTTAATACTGTGACCAGCCATCTCTATGAACTTTGTGTTCTGAGCAAGGCACCTGGAGTTCTATGCTGTAGTTTGATGGCTACAAATGTCTGTCATGTCACCCTTTAGAAGTCTGTTCTTATTATACTAGTTATTTTGCTGTCAGAATAAATGTTTTTTGTTGAAATCTTGACCTCATGAGCATCAGAGCACCTGTGTTTCTTTAGGTTCCCCAGATGATTCATACACATTTTTCTGACTTCTCAGGTGGAACTAATAACATAGGTTCTTTCAGTATAATGCAGCAGTTATGAATGATATAGCCTACAGTCCACCTGTGGTTGACAAGTCAGAATGTTTGCTGTGAAAAGGGTTCTGTTCAAATTAAAGCCCCTACACACCCCTCATGTTTTGTGTTATGTTTCTGATTTAACCCCCTCTCATGAATGTGGATGTGTACAGAATGTGCTTGACTGACTGTTAGCATTGTTATTAGATTGTGGTCTTTAGTGAGATATCATTCCCTGCATAGACTTTTACCCAACTAAGATCCTCCTGCCTCTGTGGAGCACAGCTGTTTTGGACAAGGCTGAGTTAAAATTTGTAAACAGTTATCTTTGAAATATAAGATTGATTATTGTAATGCACGCTATGTTGGGATTTTTCAGGCTTCTCTGTCTTGCCTTCAGATGGTTCAGAATGCAGCTGCTCATCTGTTGACTGCTACATGGAAACCTGAACACATTACTCTGATTCTGGCCTTCACTGGCTTCATGTTTGTTTTAGGATTACTTTTAAGATTGTATTGTTTATAAAGCTTTGCACTCTATGGCAGCTTTGTATGTCTCAGAGCTTTTACATTGGTATTCAATGGAGGCTGGTAGGTCTTCTGATAAGTTGCTTTGAAAGTGCCTAGATCGAGACGTAAAGATTGGGGCAACCAGGCTTTTGTGGTGGCAGCCTGCCGCTTGAGATTCAGTCTGTCTCAGATTTGTCCACTTTAGTGTTGTCACGATACCAACATTTTGGTACCGGTACCAAAATGTATTTCGATACTTTCGATACTTTTGGATAGTTTTTCAGATAAAAAGAGAACGCAAAAAATGTCATTACTGATTTTATTTTAATAGAAAATCTTAGAATAACATCAAAATAAAATTCAAAATACTAGGCTTTTCTTATTGCACTCAAAACAATTTTTTTTAGAACTTTTTGAAAAAACACATTTTTTTATTAAAATTTAGAAAAAAAATTTCTATGTTTGATAAGAACTCTTTATCATGTGTTGCACACTTAAAACTATTGAACTATTGCATTTGAAAAGGGCACATGTCATGAGTAAATTACCTGTCGTTCCCTGAACTCAGTGTGCAGGTCTGGGTGTTTCCGCCCTTAGCCATGCATGTTTTAAAACATCGTTTACACAATGGCGCATCAACGTTAATTGCCTCTCCTTGCTCATTTGTTTTTATGCCGAAGTACTGCCATATAGCACTTCGCGCCCCTCGTTTGTCCACAAGTTGCGGGGTGGTGACTGTTACAGCAGCCATTCTCCTCTCCGTGCTCCTCTCTCTCTCTCTCCTCCTCTCTCTCTCTCTCGCTCTCTCCCTCTCCAACGTCTCTGCTCTCTCCAAGCTTTCCTCCTGCTCCGTTTGTTGCTCCAGTCCACGCTGCTCAGTGAGCAGAGGACGAGGAAGCTGTTTCCTGCTCTGTTTTCCTCTGTTGCGGGTGGGCGCTGCAAGTACCGGTCCCATCCAAATGCAGTATAGTACCATTTTAAATGCCTCAGTACCGCGGTACCATACTAGTACCGGTATATCGTGCAACACTAGTCCACTTTTTGTTCTCTCTTGAAAACCTTAGGTAGGCATTCATCACTGACCCTGACTGTCTCTGTCCCTGTTTTTATTCTTATACATTGTGGTGTATCTGTTTTTGCTCTGTTTGCTTGTTATTGTTATTAAATTTGGTTTTGGTTCATTGTGTTGCACTCTTCTGATTATGCTATTTGTTTATTATCTTTATTTTTGTTTTCTTTTATTGCGAAGCACTTTGTAACTTGGGTTCAGAAAAGCTTTATATAAATAAATTGTTACTTACTTGTTTATCTTTATGTGTGTTTCAGGAAATCAAACCCCAGAGTCATTACAACCACGGCTACAGTGAGAACGTCAGCCGTAAAAATCATGTGGATGACTACAGCACCTGGGACATCGTCAAAGCCACACAGTGAGTGGACGTATGCGTGCGTTTTGTTGTTGTAATTCACGCTGCTTTGTCTTAGTGAGGTGGACATCATTATATAGTTACCGAGTGGGCAATTGGAAGCAATATGCTTTCCTATTTACACCGATCTGTCATAACATTTTGCCAACCTGTACATCTGTATGCACTTCATTGCAACCCTTCTGCCTTAACATTTGTGTTTATGAAGATCAAAATGTTTCCGTTTTTGGTGAGACTGTCATAAATGTATAAATTCAATTATATGTTCATTATTGAGGTCATAGTTAAAGGTGTTGTTGTACTGGACTACATTATATTCAGAGGTGTTCCTAATATTCTGACTCTCTCGTATGTCAGTGGACAGGAGAAAAATATACAGACACCTCTGAATATAATGTAGTCCAGTACGTCAGCAAATGAAGTAATTCACAAGCTCCAAAAATGGTGATAGAATTTCCGGGTGTGAAGACGAGAAATGTGGGAAATATCTTTCAAGGTAGACAGCTAAAGCTTTGCCTGACTTGTTGTTACATTTGACAACAACAGATTTATGTAGTTTTGATTTGAGGTTGGGAATATCCTCCTAAAGATAGCCAGTGCCAAGTTGCGCCACAGTGTGGACGACTATTTGTTTAGCTCTTGTTGTTTTGTCAGTGTGTCTAGGTTTTTAACTCTGTTTATATCTGCTGGGTTTGTATTTGTCTTTGAGGTGACTTTCTTTCCTCCACCTCAGGTATGGAATCTTCGAGCGCTGCAGGGAGTTAGTGGAGGCGGGCTTTGATGTTCGGCAGCCAGACAAAGAAAATGTAACGCTCCTCCACTGGGCTGCCATCAACAACAGGATAGACTTGGTCAAGTGAGTCACCTTGATTTTATATGAAGCCTTCAATATCTTAAAGGTTAGAAATAGGCCAAAAATAAATGTCCTTACTCAGAGAACTGACTATTAAAATGTGGAAGACAACGTAAATATTCTACTCTGTAAACACTGCTGGTAGTGTCTGATCTTCTGATGACTAAAAAAACAGTTCAGCCTTTTGACAAGGTGGGGAGATTGGGTTCAGCTCTACACACACAATGTTTAAACTGAGTTTTAATAACTGAACTAAAAACGCCACCAGATCGATTTGAATGAAAAGGTTGAATATTTACAGTGACTTCACAGAGTATTCAAACCCCTTCACTTTTTGAAATCGTGTTGTATATTGAAATTTAAATTGATTTGATTAATTTTTGCCCCTCAATCATTATTGAAAGCATACACTGGCTCCCTTGGATTATGTCAGACAGCATTTGAAGGACTTTGAGAACTCAATGGAAAAAGCTACTTTGGTCTGACACTAAAATTGAACTCAACACTGGAGTGGCTTCAGGACAAATCTTTTACTGTCCTTCAGTGTCCCAGCCAAAGCCCAGACTTAAAATCTACAAAACTTTTGTGGACAGACCTGAAGATGGCCATTCCCAGACACTTCCTATCCAGTCTGACAGAGCTTGAGAGGATCTGCCAGGAAGAATGGGATAAACTGCTCAAAATCAGGTGTGCAGAGCTCATAGAACCTTACCCAAGAAGACTGGAAGCTGCAACTGCTGCCGAAGAGGCTTCAACAAAGTACTGAATTAAGGGTCTGAATACTTTTGTATGACTTCAGCTTTTGATTTTTTTTTATAAATTGGCAAACATTTCTAAAAACAATATGGACTATTGAGTGCAGACTGATAGACAAAAATGTCAGTTTTGTTCAATTAAAATTAAATCTGCAATGCATTATGGATGTCAATGAGTAATCGATTATCGATTAATTGACATTAACTGATTAAAATAAGTGACAATGCAGGAGACAGTTTGTAGCTATCACTGTTGAATGAGATGGGATTACATGTGTACACAGATTATAAAATCTTCCACCTTTGTCCTTACCGTGGCAGTCATGTTGATGAACACTGCAACATATAAAATTGAGGCTTCCAGCATAATCAACAAAGTGATGAACTGTATATCTGACACCACCTTGTGTAGAGATTAACTGTGTTTCATCAGTGGCACTAAATGCTGAAGGATTTCCTAGACTGATAAAGATGGCATCTATGTATCTCTGGGACTTCTGTACCAGCTAAGCAGGAACACTTACATGTTAGATACAGAAAGCACAAGTCACTCCTATAAAATAAATAAGGGTTGGGTATCATATAAAACCAGTAAAACTGGGATCCACTGTGGGCAGAATGGAGTAACCTGTTTCATGTTTATTTTACAAAATTATAGGCTATTTACAGTTGAAGGTTACTGGTCTTTTGATAAAGCAAGAACAGGTCAGACCTGTTCCTAATTGTTTGATATGTCCAGCATGTTTAGTCTGATGGACTGTGTTCTCCAACAAAGCCTGGAACTTATACATCATCATTTGGTGTTTTTCATGCCTTGGATTTTAGTCATCTTCTTAAATAAAGCGGAACCTCGGTTTTTGTGATTAATCCGTTCAAAAAAGTCCGACGAAAACTGAATCATACGAAAACTGAAGCAATATTTCTCATAAGAAATAATGTAAATCCAATAAATCCATTCCAGACACCCAAAAATATTAACAAAAAATACATTTTACAGAGAATTACTATATTTTTACATACAGAAAACAACGAGAAATTAATATAAATGACTAATGAAATGGATAAATGAGCATTTAACATCACTTTTATCTTTACTGATGACTCCTGTTGGCATATGGAAGCCAGCGAGGAGGGGAGAGGGAGGAAGAGAGATTATTGTTTGGGGGGGGCATCCCCCTCCATAAGGACTTCATGTATCAAGGCCCTATCTGGGGTTACTTCCTTTCACTCATTTCTTCCGGGAAATGAGTGGCTGAGTCACGTGGGCAGGCGGACGAGTTTAATACGGACTAATGACGCTGAACCAACCAATCAACTGTATGAAAACCGAGCGGATGTACGAAAACTGGGACAAAATTTTGACCAAAAAAAAAGTCGTCGAAAACCGAATCGTACGAAAAGTAGGGCTTACGAAAACCGAGGTTCCACTGTATATATTGTTTAATTTATGTTGCAAGTAATGGTGTTTATCTGTAATCTAAATTTTGAGTTTGTTGATTTTACAATGAACAGATCAGTAGTTAAAACTGTTGTATAATGGAAAAAGAGCACTGTATTTTATTATTGCTAATGTGGCCCAATATCAGTTAAGGAAATATCTTAAAATTTTCATCCTTTATCTGCATACTTCATGAACTGACTGTATATGATATACAGATGACGCCAGAGGATTTACCACATTTTCCTATTCATCAAACCATTTGTTGACCCTCTGTGCTTTGTATGGGAACAGTTGCCTTAGTTATTTTCCAACACATTTATTTCCATTTTTAATTAAGATTATTACCCATATAAGCTATTTTTAAGCTTCTTCCGGCTCTTTGAAACCAGGAACTCACAAAGACGAAGTAGACCACTTGGATATATAAAAAATAACCGTGCTGGTTTATTCAAAGAATCACAGGTAAAATTAACATTACACGTCCAGATCTCTTCCACCTCCGACCTGCACGCAGGCAGACGAAGTATGAAAGACTCTGAACCATAATGCCTATACAATTTTATCACTTGGTTGGGCTAGCCCATTCTACCCAGCAACGTCAAACCGTGACGTCACCTGATATGCCAGCTTTGCAGCTGACCATAACAATAGTCAAAACATGAAGAAAGTCAAGGTGTGTGGCTGTTGATTAGTGGTGTGTATCTAAGAACATTTTGACATAACATTACACATAAGAAAATATTATGATTACCATTACAGTTACACATATCATAATAATGGCAATAACCTCCTGCCTGCAGACTTTTTCTATCTAGTTGTCCTTGGCCCACATGCAGCCTGCACAAAACTCATAAGAATGACTAAGCATTTAACAGCCTGAGCTAGACAGACTGGCTCCACTAAACATTACTAATACAACAAATATCTAATCAATATCTATCTGACTAAGAAATTACCTAACACCCATCTGTCAAATACTGTACAGAATTAGTTCCCATTTCATTGCATTAATGTAGGATTTGAATGTGGGACAAAACTGCTGGTTATTCATTCTTTATTTTACTGTTATTTTTTCACTTTGGTTGTGCAGACATCTGTATATGACAAAATGAATTAAAGGTAAAATTATTCATTCATTTATTTGTGCAATCACCTGTTTTTCAACCGCTAAAGCTGTTGGACCAGTTGAAAACGGCAGACACCAGTAAGAGTGGTTTTGGTGAAAAGACATTGCACCATCTGTGTGAAGTAGACTGCATTTTGGTGAAACGTTTGTGTTTCAAACTATAACCCGTATTTAAATATTTTGATTACTGAATATCTGTACCATCTCCTGTGTAAAAGGTTTATGAGCAAAATGCCACCAGCTTGTTTACTTCCATCTCCAACCCCAATTTGTGTGTGTACATCCCCAGTGCAAGGAGCGTTGCCGTAGGTCGTTCCTCCCCACAGCTATCAGACTGTACATCACTGCAGTGATAAGATATGTGAAATTATGAGGGACAATGCAATAGTCAACTGAGGTGCAATACTCAAATCCTGAGGGTAAAATGCATTGTAAATATGCACGTGTTAAATCTTGTCCTTGATTTCTCTCAAATACTTTACATTGTCTTGTTTTGGGTATTTTTGAGTAGTTTTTCAGAGATCCTCATGGCTGGAATACAGGTATTTCCCCAATTGCGGGATTAATTATGGGAGTAATATTCTTGTCCTTGATTTCTTGATCTCTTGAATACTATATTTTGTCTTGTTCTTTGGTATTTTGATTTGTTCTCAGGGATTAATTGTGGGAGGGTCATTCTTGATTGTCTCTCAATTGGGTTCAAGTCTGGGCTCTGGCTGGGCTACTCAATGACATTCACAGAGCCGAAATAACTTAGAAAAAATAAACTGGACTTGGATTTCTAGATCGAAGACGTTTCACCTCTCATTCAAGAGGCTTCATCAGTTTTGACTGACTGGCGTTGAGCCGGAGATATTTATCCCCATCGGTGGTGTTTCAGTCCTTTGAAGGCCAACAATGTCCCTTGACGACTGAGTTCGTTACAGCCCAGTATCGGTGAGAGTAGTTACCTGTCTTTGGATCTTCCCCTGTCAGCCGACGACTATTGTCCTGGTGGGCATGTTTGGGCAGAGATCTCAAAACAGGGTTGTAGATGGAAGACAAGTTGTGTCTTAGTCCACCACCCCGATTTAGTGAGGGGTGTTCTATTTGAACAAAAATAGCTTCCTTAACTCCTCTTTCAAACCAGCGATGTTCTCTGGAGAGGATCTGGACTTCACTGTCCTCAAAAGGATGTCCTTTATCCTTCAGGTGGAGGTGGACTGCTGACTCTGGTCCACTGGAGTTGGCCCTCCTGTGTTGGGCCATGCGTTTGTGAAGCGGCTGCTTAGTTTCACCAATGTACAAGTCGTTACACTCCTGACTACACTTAATGGCATACACCACATCACTCTGTTTATGACCATTCAGACCATTCAGAACTGATGAAGCCTCTTGGATGAGAGGTGAAACGTCTTCGATCTAGAAATCCAAGTCCAGTTGATTTTTTTCTAAGGTTATTTCGGTTTACTATGGCCTGGATGACTGAGAATCTGCACAGACGACATTCACAGAGTTGCCCTGTATCCACTCCTTTGTTATCTTGGCTGTGTGCTTAGGGTCAATGTCCTGTTGAAAGATGAACCGTCGCCCCAGACTGAGTTCCAGAGCACTTTGGAACAGGTTTTTCATCAAGGTACATTGCTGCAGTCATTGTTTCCTCGATCCTGACTAGTCCCCCAGTTCCTGCCACTGAAAAACATCCCCACAGCATGATGCTGCCGCCACCATGCTTCACTGTAGTAATGGTATTGGCCAGGTGGTGAGCGGTGCCTGGTTTCCTCCAGACATTAGTTCAATCTTTTGTTTCATCAGACCAGAGAGTTTTGTTTCTCATGGTCTGAGAGTCCTTCAGGTGCTTTTTGGCAAACTCCAGGTGGGCTGCCATGTGCCTTTTACCAAGGAGTGGTTTCCGTCTGGCCTCTCTACCATACAGGCCTGATTGGTGGAGTGCTGCAGAGTTGGTTGTTCTTCTGGAAGCTTCTCCTCTCTCCACAGAGAAAAGCTGGAGCTCTTTCAGAGTGACCATCAGGTTCTTGTCACCTCCCTGACTAAGGCCCTTCTCTCTTGATCGCTCAGTTTGGCCGGGCGGCCCACTCTAGGACAAGTCGTGGTGGTTCCAAACTTCTTCCATTTACAGATGATGGAGGCCACTGTGCTCGTTGGGACCTTCAATGCTGCAGAAATTTTTCTGTACCCTTCCCAAGATCTGTGCCTTGATACAATCCTGTCTCGGAGATCTACAGACAATTCCTTGGACTTCATGGCTTGGTTTGTGCTCTGACATGCACTGTTAACTGTGGGACCTTATATAGACAGGTGTATGCCTTTCCAAATCATGTCCAATCAACTGAATTTCCCACAGGTGGACTCCAATCAAGTTGTAGAAACATCTCAAGGATGATCAGTGGAAACAGGATGCACCAGAGCTCAATTTTGTGTGTCATGGCAAAGACTGTGAATACATGTGATTTTTTTTGTTTGTTTGTTTTTTATTCTTAATAAATTTGCAAAGATTTCAAACAAACGTTTTTCACGTTGTCATTATGGAGTATTGTTTGTAGAATTTTGAGGACAGTAATGAATTTAATCCATTTTGGAATAAGACTAACATAAAATGTGGAAAAAGTTAAGCGCTGTGAATACTTTCTGGATGCACTGTAACTTGGGGATTTGTCTGGTGTGACATGTTAATGGCAGTGTTGCATACTGTATGTCCAGTACCAAGTTTTGTGTCTTAGCAGTTTGTTCCACCAGGTCTCTGCAGGTGTAGCATCCTTCTACCACTCCATTTCCTTGTCATAGATAGAGCCTACAATCTGACTGATTTTGAGTCCAGTTTTGCAGTTCACACTTGGATTAGATTTACAGAAAGAGGTCAGATTCTTGGATAGAAGTTTCACCTGATAATTGGTTGTATGTGCAGGTACTACATATCGAAGGGAGCCATAGTTGACCAGCTGGGAGGTGACCTCAACTCCACACCTCTACACTGGGCCACAAGGTAACACCCACCCATCACTGATGACATATTTGCCACTAGGCTGACACATTACATCCACAGAGCAATGCCTTTGTATCATTTTGTTAAAATCTCTTTCTTCCATTCATATTTCTTTCACATTTCTTTCGCATAAAGGAACTGAATCAAAGAAATGTATATTTTAATCTCTTTCTTCTGGTTGCCAATAAACATCAGAATTATTTTATTGTACTTTCCGGTGATGAGCTTATCAAGTGGGACAAGGTCACTTGGGCCAAAATCCTAGCTGAAAAGGAAGAGCCACTTTGCATGGCAGTGTCTCATTCTAAACCATTCCTGCAAACATACATTATGCCTAGACTGTTCATCGCCATCTTCTTTATTGCAGTTTTATTTTTTTCCACCGTTGTGTTACTATGATCTCAACTTCTTAATTTGAAGGTGTTTTATGTGCTCCTTTCTCTTGGTAATAATCACTGTTATGCTGTAAACTGAAAGGAGGTGATGCGCACATGAGATCCACCCACCTCTCTTGATCAGACAGAGGCTCCATGAAACTCTCCTCCTGAATTATTGATAGGCTTGACAACAGGGGTCCACACCATCTCTGTTGTGCAGACACTCTGGAGTCCTGCATCTCCATCCAGCTGTACCTCAAACTACCTCCCCATCTGTCTCCATCTGCCTTTGACCTTTAAAAGCCCCGTATTCGCCTCCTCTCATCTGTATGACCTCACTCGTTCACACCCATGCTGGAGTTGAGTGCAGGGTGTTAACAGTTTTGTGTACACGTGTGGTGTAAGTGACATGCACTTCTCACTGTCATTTTTACCACTTTATTCTCTGAATTTTATTGTCCTTTGGGGGGAGTTTACATTACATACGAGATTAGTAATAAAATGATGGTTTATTACAAGCAATAAAAATGTGTTACACCACAAACATCAAATGATAGGAGAAGACAAGGAATCAGTTAATGAGGATGCATCATTTCACGTGCAGATATGGCAGTTTAATAGCAGGGAGAATATTTGAGACCCTGATCTTTGGACTGTTTAGTCTGACCTGTTCACCCACTCAGCACCAGTGAAAATGGCTTTGTTATTGTTCACCCCAAACCTCTAAATGACTAGAGGTATTTGCACAGACATGTTACAGGCTGTTTTTATTTGTTCCATTTCAGTGTTTTGTATATTGTGTGCTCATCTACTCCCAGACAAGGCCATCTATCCATGGTGGTGCAGCTCATGAAATATGGCGCAGACCCATCTTTGATTGACGGCGAGGGCTGCAGCTGTGTCCATCTGGCCACCCAGTTCGGCCACACCTCCATCGTGGCCTACCTTATCGCCAAAGGACAGGTAGGATGCACACACCCCAGTGTTTCCACCAGAAAATGTTTCAGGCAAGGTGCCAAGAGGATATGAGAGGTTTTGTGTGCACACGTTAAAATTTTTGGTTATCTATTTCTTGCACAACACAAAACCTTTGGTTGGTAATTTCCTTGTAAAGATCATGTATTAATAAAATGTATTTATTGCACACAAACAACTGTCAGCTACCCGTTAGTTCACAATTGAAGAAGTTAGAACAATCTTTAAGAAAATGAAATAAAAATATAAAATCCACATAATGAAGTAGCTTACATCAAATAATGAAACTAAAATAAATTAAATTTGGTGCAAACTGCAATTTTGAAATGAACTGCTTATTTTCTCATCATGAGCACAGTGTGCATGACTCATTGCTGCACTTAATTTTTCTCCGCATTGAAAAAAAAATTTCACCGTGGTATCAATGCATGAAAATTCTCCCACAAAATACCCATTTATTGATATTTTCCTACAGGCTCCCAAGTGCTTTCCTTGCAGCCTGTTCCAGAGGTCTGTTTTCACCTAGTAAATTCAAAAATTTAAGGATAGATTTATTTGGTGGAGGAATCGTGTTCATAGTTCACACTACCCAGAGAAACAGTGAGTATGATGGCAGAGAGCTTGCTCAGGCAGGGGTAAAACTGACCAACACATTTCCATTTAAAACTTAGTTCAAAATGTATCTTTTTAAATTTAGTTTTAAACAAATTGGAATTTACCATGGATAGTCTGATACAACCACAGGTTATATTTGGGGTTTTTTAACCACTCTGGGTCCTAGCCGCATGTTCTGTTTGCTTCTGTTTTGCTTCTGCAGCTTGTGTTTGACCCATAGCCTGTATACCTGCATCACCGATGCTTATGCTAATACCAAAGCCCCCACCGCCCCCCTTCTGCCCCTCTTCTTCGTCTTCAGGTGTTTTGGAGATAAATGTTAATATTTTTGGTTGAGTATCCCCTGGCTTCCTCTCCCAAGCACAAATAATTATTGACAGATCTTTTCTCCATTATTATGGAGGAGTTTGAAAAACCATGATGGGAAAAGGGTGTTTTATACAACAACACATTTCCCTCAATTGTTTTATAATTGTTTATTCGTGTTTGTGTCCGTGTCATTTGAGGACAAGTCTGTGTTTTAAGTTGTGTGCTAATGATCTCCATCAAGTGGAGCCATATTGCCTGTCTTTTTCTCCCATCACATCTCCGTTTGGTTCCTGTGCTCCTTCAGTTGTTTTATTGTACCTTCCCTTTATAACAGGATGTGGACATGATGGATCAAAACGGCATGACTCCTCTGATGTGGGCGGCTTACAGGACACACAGGTGTGTATATTACAGTTTAGTGTTCCTGTTGACTTTGTCTGCAGCTGGGATGAGAATCAGCACCTCCAAATCCGAGGCCATGGTTCTCAGTCGGAAAAGGGTGGCTTGTTCCCTTTGGTTTGGTGGTTGCTTATTGAGTTCCTGCCTCAAGTGGAGGAGTTTAAGTATCTTGGGGTCTTGTTCACGAGTGAGGGAACGGGAGATTGACAGGCGGATCGGTGCAGCTTCTGCAGTAATGCGGTCGATATACCGGTCTGTCGTGGTGAAGAAGGAGCTGAGCTGTAAGGCAAAGCTCTTGATTTACTGGTCGATCTACGTTCCGACTCTCACCTATGGTCATGAGCTTTGGGTCATGACCGAAAGGGCAAGATCCTGGATACAACCAGCCGATATGAGCTTTCTCCACAGGGTGGCTGGGCGCACCCTTAGAGATGGGGTGAGGAGCTCGGTCACCCGGGAGGAGCTCAGAGTAGAACCGCTGCTCCTCCACATCAAGAGGAGCCAGCTGAGGTGGCTCGGGCATCTGTTTCGGATGCCTCCTGGGCACCTTCCTACCTGTAAATGAGTCAGAATTCATTAGACACACTGCTAACACAGGGAAACAAGTCCCATTGTTGCTGCTCAACTTCATATGTCGATTCCCTGATTAGATATTTTTCTCAGTAATCATGTCTATTTGTATTTTATTTTTATTTTAAATTCATCCATTGATCCATATCATTAACAGCATGATGGAGATGTAAAAATTGAAATTAGTAATGAATAGTTCATTGCTTTCTAGAACTTAAAAATGTCCGTTATTCACCACAGACATTTATTTGACAGGTTAGCAAACAGTAATCATAGTTATTACTCGTTTCTTTGTTGTTGTCGCTAAGTTATCCTCCACAACAAACCCTCTATGGCAGAAAAGTGCTGATGTGCTAAGTTCTGTTGGTTTTGAGTGGCACACACCTGTCCACAACCATTACTGTATCACGTTGTCCTAGAATTGATGTAAAAATGTCTTTAATAGCTTTTGATTTTGATTTGTAACAACATTGTTCTTGTGAACCCGCATGCAGAATTGCAATGCAAATTATAAAGACCCAAATTTTGCACTGTTTGACCTCGTTTTCTGTAGCCTATGTCAAACTGATGACTCAGCTAGACTTGATTTCTGCCTCTGTATGATAGTGTGGATCCTACCCGGCTGCTACTGACGTTCAACGTGTCTGTCAATCTTGGCGACAAATATCACAAGAACACAGCGCTGCACTGGGCCGTGCTGGCCGGCAACACCACTGTCATCAGCCTGCTGCTGGACGCCAATGCTAACGTTGATGCACAGAACATCAAGGTAGTGTCTTCCTCATGGCCTGATCCGCTGTCCATGTGCACATAATTGTTTGATAATAAAATGTATGTAGACAGTTAATGCTATGACTAAGAATGGTGGAGATGTAGCCAAAGTTTTTTTTCTTAAGATAAATGTGCATAAATTGGTCGTCTGTTGTTTTTTAGGGCGAAACACCGCTAGATCTTGCTAAGCAAAGGAAGAATGTTTGGATGATCAATCACTTACAGGAAGCACGGCAGGCCAGAGGCTATGACAGCCCATCCTACCTGAAGAGATTGAAGATGGACAAGGTACACACATGCACACACATGCTTAAATACTTTTTTTATTATACATTAAAAGAGAGGCACAGTTAGTCAGAGTAGAAAAACTGTCAAGCCACATCAAATATGGTTTCAAATTTGAAGCATTAGAGACAGGCAATAAATTTTGAGTCTCTTCTTTGGGACTAAGTTTTAACTGTCTAAACTTTGCTGTAAAACACATTGTTGTTAGTTCACTGGGTGACCTCCCTTCTTCACTTCAAACAGACATGCTCAGACCCGCTTGTCCAGGTCGAATCTTTGTACTGCTGCAGTGTTGTAGCATGTCTGAGGTAGTGGTTTTGTTCTTTTGCTGTGTACTGCGTTTCTCAATTCTCAGACAATCTGACAGGAGAGAGAGGGCTCTCAAATGTCCTGCTGTGTTTGACAGTATGTGCTGGAAAATATCAGAACTTTTTAACTACCCGGTCTGACCACAAGTGGGGGTCATTCATGTGCATTTGAATAATGATGACTCTTCTTAATTGAACTTGACTCCTGGAGTACGAGATGCTCAGATATTTATTTAGTTAGTTGTCAGAGTAGGTGATTGAGCCAAAACATCCAGACTCCTGTGGTTGGTGGTTTCCCGTCTTGGTAGAAGATGTGTAGATTTTTCTGTGTGTTTGAATCTAAATGTCTAAATGTTCTACGTTGGTTTGCAGTAGGTTTTAAGGTTAAGTCTTTATTTTAACCTTGTTTGAATGTGTCTTCCCACTTGTCTGCTGAGACTTTCAGTTAATTAAGGTCAACTTTAGAATTAGACAAAAAAGTTTGCATCCAAAAAAATTGACAAAAATTGATAAGAAAAATCCCCAAATCCTGACAGTGTGTCACAGTTACCCCTTGTACACTGCCCATTGAATGCGGGGTTTTTCCGCCAGTTCTCTATGTTCTGCAAAAAAGGTACAGTCACAGCATGGGGGGTGGCATTGTTGACCCTCCAAAATACCACAAGAGGTACTATTTTTTTCCCTCAAGATGAGTTCTCCCCCCACCTCTTGTGTAAACAGGATGAGGTGGAATGGGGGCTTGGAGGTTTGCATGAGAGAGAGAGAGCAGCGTGAACAAGAACAAAGTGAATCAAAAAATTAAAATGTTATTTTGTGATTGTTTTGCTATGGTAAAGCATGAATAAACACAGCTAGATCTTTGCATATACCCGTGGGATATATTTTATGTGACTGCAGCCCCATCATATGCATGAGACTAATCTGCTGTGCGTGTGCGTGTGTGTGTGTGTGTGTGTGGCCCTGCTCTCAAACAGACACACAGACCTGAAATTGGATCCAGGTTGTAGGCTACTGTAATTCCTAATTTCCATTCATAAATATATGAAACAAAGTCAGATGGCAGCCCGTTTGTTTCATTTTCAAATTAGCTGCAAAGTACACGGACTGTCAGACGTCATGAGAAGCATATGCCTCTAGGACTGGAATTTCTAGCACCTGTGTGAAATGAACATAGGAGCAGCAGTTTTCTGGCTTTTTTAAGTTCATTGTAAAAAGGCTTAAATCAAAAAAAAGTTGCCTTAAAGGAGGGTCAAAAATACCAGCAGT
Source organism: Monopterus albus (assembly GCF_001952655.1). Classification (NCBI taxonomy): domain Eukaryota; kingdom Metazoa; phylum Chordata; class Actinopteri; order Synbranchiformes; family Synbranchidae; genus Monopterus; species Monopterus albus. The sequence goes on along the minus strand of NW_018127931.1, from coordinate 5,183,363 downwards.
TTGCTGTGATCTCTGTGTAAAAGGGGCTCATGTTTATAGATTTGACAAGTTATTCATTGTAGTCCAGATCCCTTGTCAGGCCCACTGATGAGTCGAGTCGAGTCTGCTTTGATGGCTTTGTAGATGCTTCTTTATTGTTTGTTTCCACCTGATGCTTGAAATTCACTTCTTCAGTATTATTCTAGGGCATTTAACAAGAAATCATCAAAAAATGTATATGCCTATTTCGTTACTGCTGTTTAATAGCACAGTATAAATTGTAAGGAACCTTCTTACACTGACAGAGCTTTACTCAGTATTTTCCGACCAATCTCCTTTCAATTTCCTAGCTATGTCCTCCTGTATCCTTTGGCTCTTTATCCCTTCACCTTCTCCTTCTGCAGGAGTTCAGGCAGAAGGTGATGCTGGGAACACCCTTCGTGGTCATCTGGCTAGTTGGTTTCATCGCTGACCTGAATATTGACTCCTGGCTCATCAAGGGCATGATGTATGCTGGTGTCTGGGTTGCTGTGCAGTTCCTCTCCAAGTATGTCTCTCTACTAAGTCTTTAGTATGGTTTATCAAAGTGATTTCGATGTGTCGACAGCAATTTCATATAATATTAAGAATATACTGGGCAAGGTTTTCAGAACCAACACATAAACTATATGTACCCATATCCGTGCTTGTAAACATGCAATTTCCAACATTTCTCATGCATTCACAAACGCGTACCCTTTGCTTATGCCCCCCTATCTCTGCCATCTGGTCCTGCTGTGAAGTTTGTTGTGCCTCTCACCGCTGTTAGCAGTCTTAATACAATACCTTACAATAACCAGTGTTTTAGCTTCTATATTTAACAACATTCTTGCAGTGCCTGCTTGGTGGAAAAAAAAACAAAACAAAAACGGTAGTGAATAGAAGAAAATAGTGAATATGAGTGCTATCAAGTCTAGCTGCAGTGTGTCATTATATGGTTCGGTTTATTTTTGTTTGCATTTATCTATATGTGCGACAGTGAGCGGGTTTCTTTCACATCTCCACAAGGAATGCTTTTGAGGTGGAAAACATATAAGTTATGACCTGAGCAGTGTCTGTACTGGGAATAATATTCTGACTTATTATAATTTGACCTGAACTTGAAACATAAGCCTCAAGTTGTAGTGTACTGGAATTCCCCTTTAACAGTGACAGTTTCAAAGTCAGTATGATCATATGTCTTAGGGTTGTCACACTGTTGGACTGACAAAGTGCAGTGTGGAAATTAGACAGTGGCTGAGTTTAACAAAAGAAAAAAATAGATAAAACTTAACCACTGAGACCAATTTAAGACACACTGCTAAGAATGTCACCCCTCCTCCTCTCTCTGTGTGCAGGGCTTTCTTTGACCACTCCATGCACAGCGCTCTCCCTCTGGGAATCTACCTGGCCACCAAGTTCTGGATGTACACCACCTGGTTCTACTGGTTCTGGAATGATATCCTTTTCTGTCACAGACTGCAACAGCCTTGACTTCCTTTTCCTAAAGGAGTAAGTTGACATTCTGGGGACATTTAATTTCATGCCAAAAGTCAGATTGATATCAGTATAAATTTTGTGCAGGAAAAATGAAGTTCCCAAATGTAGCCAATTAGCTTAGCGTAAACAGCTACACTGTATCTGTCAAAAGGAAACAAAATCTGCCTACCATCTACCTACATCATCTATCTACACAGTAACCTGTTGTGTAACTACAAAATGACATTTTTTTTATTTAAATAGTAAGTAATTGTGTTCCTAATTCCCATGCTGGAAAAGGTTGCACTTAAGTCTGATGATGTGATGATGTGATTTCTCTGACCAATTACTAGTCTGCAGTGTTTACACATCACCATTTGGTATCACCTCTGCTCACTTGGAACCTTGATGGAGGTGATGCCAAAAATAGTACCAGGTACTATCCCCAGCATTTGACTGCTGGAAACACAAATAAAGCAAGTCGAATGGAGTTGCACTGGTACCAGCTGGTGGAAAGGGGACTTAAGAGTTACAGAAAGGCTTTTCTGTCCACCTATGGGCACCTTTTATTTGCCCACAGCCCTCTTATGTGTGAGTGTCAGAGATTTTAGACCTGACACACATTGTCTGTTTACTGGACTAAATGCAACAATTCACAGCATTACAGTTCTCCCCCATGTTCATTAAAGTGAGCTATGTATTCTTGGTTTATAAGAAATTACAAGTGTCATGCAACATAAGCCAAGAGGGTTTATGAATGTGTTGGTACCAGTGTATTTGCCAAATGGGCCCTCTTAGCAGGGAGGGTCTCAATAAAATATGGGCTTGTAAAATAAATTTTTACCAGCTTCTACTGCTTGAGTTGTGTTTTGCCAGAAGAAGGCAGGAGCAAAGCTTGTGCTGGCAAACTGGAACATTAGTGAGATTGAGTTACAGGCCATTTTTAGTGGGATAAAGGAATGCAAATGGAGAACGGTTGATGTAAAGGGAAGAAGAAGGGGGTGTAGTTATGTTAAACAAATGCAGACAAAGTGACACAAGCTGTTGGGTCTCATTGTCATGTAGAATAACTCCTGTGTCTGAATGAATACACATAGTTTTAAGTATGTGTTGCTGTGTTAAAATAGTGAACAGGGAGTTGAGTTGGCCTCAGTGTGGCTGCTCTCTCAGTTTTTGTTCCTAGAACCATTTCCCTTCTGTTCAGATGCTGCTAATTGCAGGAGATGAGAGGGGAGCTCTTGTTTGTGGAAGGCATTTAATTTCCCGCCTCACTGCTTCAGTAATGGGATGGGAGGGTAAGATGTCTTTGACCTGAGCTTATTGAAAAAGTCAACGGTGCTTGAAAGGTTTTTTATATGTGGTTTGAGCACATTTTTCACACATGAGTGGTGCATCTACTCAGGATGAAACTGATTGGAATCTGCTACATTGACAGGCATGTTCTTCACCTGCTCTCTAAGCCAGGAGTCTACTGCATAGGTTTTCACATATGCATTGATCTTTAAAGGGCAAAGGTTTGGTGATGTTACATCCTGTGCTCTGGTAGATGTTTGTTCATACATGGATCGTTTACCACATGGAATGTTGTCTCTTTGAGTCAAGTGAGACAGGTCCTTGAAGACATTTACTTGTTAAAAATAAATGACTTCAGACTTCTCTTAAGTCCTCCAACTATTGAAGTTGTCATTGAGTCTGTATGTCGACCATGAATCTTCCTAGAAATGGTGTCTTTCTCCTGCCTTGAAACACATGCTGTTTCATGTTCCTGACAACACAGGAGTTTAGCTTTTCCTCCTTCAGACCTGCAGCTGTAGGCGGGCTGTTATTCCCAGTGCCCAGTGGTGGCAGCGCATTTTCTAATCGCATTCTTTTATGGAAATCAAGCAATATGAATATCAGGAGCACTGTAGGACAACATGATATATGTACTTGTTGTAACTGGAAGTTATTAATTCATTTAAAGTTAACAGAATGGCACTCTTCATGCTGTTAATTGGCAACACCATCACCAGATTTTCCCACATCATTTTGATACCGTTACCCACAAGAACAAGTGCCCAGTGGTCCCTATAATTAAGGCGTAGGTATGCTCAAAATGAATTAGCGATTCAGAAAGTTTTTTGTTGCACGGTTTTCACAGCACTTGGTTTATGAGTCAGTGATCATTTTCTGTATTGGTTAGCATGCTGGTTGTTTTCTTGATTAAACGACTGTTCATTTAGTCTATGGAATGTCAAAAAGTAGTGGAAACTCCCCACAGCCCAGGGTGTGATGTCTTAGATTTGGTTCGGTTTCATTAAGTTTCATATTTGAGAGGGAAAAGGAGAAAGTCATCATACTTGTGAGGCAACATTTTCGCTTGAAATATGAGTGAAACAACTGCTTAATCATCAAAATTTTCACTGATTAACTAACTACTCAATGAATCGAGTAATAAACATGGCAGATCTATTGTTATGCACATAAAAATTGAAAGTAATAGTTGTGTGAAGGATTGAAAGGGGGAACCTGCAAGAGACGATTAAAATGTGACCTACTTTGTCACCATTAGACCTGCTATAGCTGATTACTGTGTGAAGTGGGCATGATTATCACATTTCCAATGAAAATGTTTGCGTGCAGAACCCGATATCCTACATTGAAGAAGCGTGGGGGTTTCATTCATCCAGCATACTGATGCTTTTAAAGTTCTCCTTTGTAATCTGCAGTCTGTGGTGCCAAGGGAGACATCTGTTAACTCTGTGGCCCTTCAGAGCCTGGTTACATAAACTGGGGGGCCAAGGCCCAGTGCGGGCTGCTTGAGTCCCTCCAGTTTGTACAAGCCTGCAGTTCTAATTAACTCATATTGAACTTGAAGATGGGAATATAAACCTTTCATTTCATCACGGGCTAAAAGAGCCTAGCATCAAGTTTGAAGTGACCTGATTATCTGGTCAAATGTGACAGGAGACATTTTCATTTCATATAAAGTAAGATAAAGTCTGCCCTGCATACCGTCATTAGTGCTTCTGTTTTTTGTAAGCATTTTGCTTGTGTATCTTAAGTGTTTTGCACATCTTGAGCAGTTGAGCACACATTTAGTCTGAGCATGTTAGCTACAGCTTTTTTACCTTTTCATTTCATGATATACTGTTGGGTTTATCCTTTCATTTAATGACCTTTAATATGCAAGGAGGTATTGCAGCATAGAAGGAGAGGTACATTTTTAATGTTAAAATAACACCTTAATAATTTTGATTGTAGACTAGCCCCTAACTGGGTGAATGGCATCTCTCCTATTGCCACTGAATGCCCAGATTGTTATTGCACTATGCAACTTAGGGTGAGTGTTCCTGACAGCTCTCACCAGAACTGCGTAACGCTTTACAGCACCATACCCTTCCGCTAGCTCAGTATTCTATGATTCTTACACACATGCAGAGACAAATCCCCAGGCCTTTGTTGAGTTTTGGTATTTTTTTCATTGGAGAAAGTAACCATTTAGACTGAGACTATGTGGTCAGTTTATCTAAGTAATGCAATTCAGAATTTGTTCCGACATTTTTGGAAATGTTAGTACTTGTTGTCTGACCAAACTAGCTCTATTAGCAGGCAGATACATCTTGTTCAGGCCACAGTCGTCTGTCAGTAAGAACGTTATAGCTGCATTTCCACTGTTGGAAATTTGCTCTGATGTTTCAGGGTTCAAGGATTTTATTGTCAATTCACCATATGTGCAGGACATACAGAAAATCGAAATACCGTTTCTCTCTCACCTAGTATTGGGTGCCATAACATTTAGGAACTAAAATAGAGTAAAATAGAATAGAATAAGACCTGGATTGACGTAATTAGGAGAAATCTAAACGGTACAGCCAATAAACTGTGACTCAAAGCCATGTACAGTGACAGTAAAGTACACTGTCAAATGTATATTGTGTGATATGGGCGCATACTATGTATGTTGCCAACAGTGTTTCATTCCATTACCCATATCTGTATTCAAACGGTTTGAAAATACAAGCAGTAGTTCAGTAAAACAAAAAAAACTGCCTTTATTCTAAGTGTTCATCTTCAGTGACACAATAAATAAACCTAGGCAGGATTATATTTGTATAAAACCCTGTAATATTATTTTATCGTTCTTTGGCTTCTGATGTTTTCTTTCCTGGTTCAGTAATGGCTTTAACTTGTATACAAATGCACGTGTAAGCTACTGCAACTAGTATTTGTGACATTTGGGTATAACTCATTGACTAACTGGCACCATCTTTGCATCTCCACTAGTGAGTGAGTTTGCAAACTAATGACCTGCTCCACACAGTGTTATCTTATCAGATAGTTGTACTAGATGGCACTGTCAGCTCTGAGTTCTTTATGGAGATACAGTACTTGGGAGTATGATTTTGAGCTTCATAAACACAAATGTTAAGGCAGAAGTGTTGCATTGAAGTACTTACAGATGTACAGGTGGTCATAATGTTGTGCCCGATCGGTGTATATGTGTATATACACACACATATAAGCTCACAAACCTATCGCCTCTGATCATTGAAGCATTACATTAGCAACATAACCACTGCTAATACCTCTGCTTTAAAGCATGACAACTATAACTTGTTTTTAAAGATGCACAATATAGCTTTAAGTGGTGCGTATTAAGGTGGGTGTCATAGCAACCTGATTGTGGTTCAAACAAAAAAAAGCATCTTCCTTAACCTCACTGTACATCTGCCATTTGCCACTGTCCATGTGCCCTTCCTGATAAACACCCTGGCTCTATTCTACAACTTTGGAAAATCTTGGAAGTCTGACCCGGGAATCATCAAAGCATCAGAGGAACAGAAGAAAAAGGTTGAGTTTCAAGGAACAAACATTGTGTAAAGTATGGTTCTAGTGTGTTTTGTACAGGTCAGATAATTTTTCTCACATTCTGATATAACATGGGGTGTTAGTTCAGCTGTGAACATTTCATTGGCTGACCCTCCTGCCCCAGCCACCCACAGTTGTGGTCCCTGTCCCTCATTATCACCCTCTTAACAGCAGACAGCTAGAACCCAGTTTCTCATCAGGTCCTGATTCTCCATTCTGTGATGAAGAGCTAAATTTACCCTGCATTGTTGGCACAGGGCAGGACTCACCATAGTTTGGGCTAGCCAACACCCTCAGAAATAAATAAAAAAAAAAGACTTCAAAGCCTTCCCTTCCCCGTAGAGGATCCCCTCCAACTCTTGTTTTCCTGTGATAACAGTGGAGATTATGATTTTTGGATCTTTAGTTCATTTGCACAGAGATAAGTTATTAAAGCAAGCTGATAAAAAAAAGAAAAGAAAAAACAAAGTAACCCATTTCTCATATGTGGGATAACCTCCTTTTAAAAGGCATTTTGCCTTTAAAAACAGAAAACAAACTTGTGTAAATCCCACAGTAGCCTTGGCCCCACATCATCATGAGTCAGCTGAGTTCCCAGTGTGATTGTTGAGCTGGAAATCCCAGCCTCAGTTTGTCAGTGCTGCAGTGTCAAACCTCAGTTCATTCATTTTATTTGCAGTGTGTTCTGTTAAAATCCTGCTTGTGTTTCTTGTTTCCTTCCTCCAGACAATTGTGGAGCTTGCAGAGACTGGCAGCCTGGACCTAAGCATATTCTGCAGCACCTGCTTGGTAACATCTGCCTCCTTTTTGTTTTTTGTTTTTTTTGCACAGACACTGATCATCAGATAATATTAATAGTAAAAGAAATGAAGGGGGAAAAAAATCCCTTGTACCCATTTCCTTACAGATACGGAAGCCCATCAGGTCCAAACACTGCGCTGTGTGCAACCGCTGTATCGCCAAGTTCGACCATCACTGTCCCTGGGTGGGGAACTGTGTCGGTATGTCAGCAACAACACAGATTTATGATGATGTCAACAACCAAAGCCACACAGGCTCTTTACAACAAGTAGCTGCTCTCATAGTATCACTCCTTAGAAAGAGAGTTGTTGGCTTTTTATTGTTTTCTCAGCTTCAGATCCCACTCAAAGAAGCAACATGTCCTCATTGAAGACTGCTGGGGCTCAAAACACCAAATACATAGTGAGAGAAAATAGAAAGTTGAGCGATGTTGATTGTAAAATAAAACCTTATAACAAGATGCGTGTAATGAAGAGGGAAATAAAGTGAAGCGGAGTGAGGAAAAATTCCTAAGTGGAGCAAGTGTGTATGTTGAGGATTGTTTGAGGATCCAGAGGATCCAGAATGCAGGGGGCTTGTAACAGTCATTTTGAAAGCAGGTGGTCAGGATGGAACTTTAAAAGTGAGGAAATCTTCTGAACAAACAAAGAGTCCCCAGACTGAAAGATGTCAGCAGCCAAGGGCACTGACAGAAACCCAGACTATGACAGACCCTGGCTTTTGGACTAGTTGCTGGTAGCATTCTAGATGGTCTTTTTTGGAGGTCTGGAGCACAGAGCATCCATTCCTTCCAAGAAATACTGATTTGTCTGACCACAATACACGTTTCCACTGTGTGATGATCCATCCCAGATGCCTCTGAGCCCAGACTGTGCTTCTGGACACTGTTGACATAGGGCTTCCTTTTGGCACAGTACAGTTTTATGCAGTATTTATGGATGTAACTAGTTATTGTAGTGCCTGGCACAGGTGTGCCAACGTAATCCTGAGTCCATGTACAGTAGTTATATAGCTTATAGAAGAGTGCCGATTCTTGATGCGGTGCCGTCTGAGGGATCAGAGAGCACGGTCATCCAGTTTCAGCTCACACTCTCACCCTTTATGCAGTGAAATCCCTCCAGATTCCTTGAATCTTTTAATTATGTTATGCACCATAGAGGGTGACGTATCCAGTCCTTTCCTGTCTTTCTTTGAGGAACATTCTTTTTAAACATTTCAATAATTTTCTTTTGCATATATTGTCAAACTGGTGGTCCTTGGCCTTTCCTGGATGCCACTTTTGCACCAAATCACAATTTCAACCACCTGTTAACATCTCCTGTTTTCAAATGGAATCATCATTTCATTGTTTTACCTCAAACCATCCAAACCTTGCAGACATCAGAATTGAAGTGGTTGTTTATTTTGAACAAAGAATAAAGTTGATGAGGTACCACATCAAATAATGTGCTGCTGTATTGTTTTCAATGTAATACAGCACACAGTTGATTTACAAATCAAGATTTTCAGTTTTAATTTTGGTTTTGCAGACTGTCCCAATTTTTTTGAATTGAGGTTGTAAACATCTCACAAACTAATGGCGTTCCCATCAGCCTCAGATACAGTACACTTTGGGTTCCGTGCTAGTAGGCCAGCGTACAGACTTGTTAAACTAAGATGGTGAACAAACCATACATGGCAAACATTACTTGCTAAACATTAGGATGTAGGCATGTTAGTATGGTGATGTTAGCTTTCAGCTCAAAGCTAAACTGCTAGTATGACTGTAAACTGTCTAGTCGTAGTTAACCTATCTAAACACTTTTCCTCATACACAGCAAAGATTTTAGTAGAAGTAAACCGAAGTTGAAGAAAAATACTGTTAAAAGTTTTTGATATGCCTTCCACAATGTCTGACTCATTCCATTTGGTCAAAGTGAACATCCACTGTTCAGCAGAGAACTTGACTGGTGGGGATTTTTGAACTGCGGTTGAATAGCGAAATAAACCAACTCATCCCAATCACTTCTGGATTTTTTATCAACCGTTTTCTTGTCTTAGCTTTACTTGAGTTGGCAGAGGCAAACAAAGCGGCAAACAGGTGATGAGAAAAGGACGATGTTTCTTTTCTACTACAGGAAGTGGGAATCACCGCTACTTCATGGGTTATCTCTTCTTCCTGCTCTGCATGATCTGCTGGATGATATATGGCTGCATCTCCTGTGAGTAACAAAGCTTTATTAAGATTTTGTTTTCTTGTTCTGGTTGCACACTACAATCTTTTTCTCACCTAACTTAATTCTCTTTGCCCTCAGACTGGAGGATTCACTGTGCCACTAGTTATGCCAAGGATGGTTTCTGGCTCTATCTGACCCAGATCGCCTCCTGTTCCCCCTGGATGTTTTGGATGTTCCTCAACAGCATCTTCCACTTCATGTGGGTGGCTGTGCTCATCATGTGTCAGCTTTACCAGGTCTGGCTTTACTTTTTATACACCACTTTAAAAGCAACAGTTTCAGTTGGCTGACTGATAATAGCTGTAATCTATTGGTATTTCAGTACGTCTTTACACCCATGTTACTCTCAAATGTTTCTGAAAAGTTGGCTGACCTTTTTGCTTCAACCTCGCACAGATCGCCGCTCTGGGAATCACCACCAATGAGAGGATGAACGCTCGGAGATACAAGCACTTTAAAGTCACAGCCACATCCATCGAAAGCCCATTCAAGTAAATGATGTTCTCCTAGCTCTTTTCTACAGAAAGCTGAGTGTCATCATCTGAGCTGGGCTGCAGTAATAACATTAAAGGGCTGGTTCACCCAAATGAGGAAAAAAATGTTCCCACTTAGCATCAGTGGTTTCAAATTTTAGTTTTTATGTTTTTGGTTTTGAAATAGCAGGCTCTTGAGATTTCTCAATACAATGGAGATCAGATGAATTTCTTTAGTGATTAAAACACACACAACCACACACACCAGAATGTCTTACTGGCAGTGATGTTTGGCAGTAGTTTTCTGTGGAATTACCTCCTACAGAGGACATAGTCCCTGTGACAACTATTGCTAGCTTGTTCTGTAGATTACCCAGAGCAATGGGAGCTCTGTTTCTGGGAAGAGATTCGTGACAATGAATTTATTCAATTGCATTCTAACACTATCTTAGTGCAATTTTTCCCAAGTTAATGTCTTATTTTATGTTTTAATTTTGTTAGTGAGTGTGGTCTTGATTTCTACTGTAAAGAAGCCATGCCAGGAAGAATAGAGCATATGATGTTTCAGAAATGAATTAATGGAATTGTCCCTTAAAGATAATAACTGGACTGAATATTTCTGTCAATATTGTATCAAGATTTTGGGGATTACATTTGGTGCTTTCAGACAATATTTACACACATACAAACATTTTGAGAAATTGTTACTAATGTCTATATGACAACCAAATGGGTAGAGGCATTTACCGTACTTTCTGGACTATAAGCCGCTACTTTTGTCGCTTCATGCACACACACGACGAAATGCATATGATGCTGCTTCAAGTTACAGGCGATCAATCTGGCTGTCAAAATATCTCATGTTACAACATGGACACCTGTGGCTATGTACAACATGTTTTTTCATCTTACATTTAGTGGGTGCGGCTTATAGTCTGGAAATTATGGTATTTGACTTAGCAAAACAAGTGAAATTTAAGTTTACATTCAGATTTTTTGTTTTGTTTTTGTTTCTTCAATATTTTAAGTTGTGCAGTATTTACATGCTGTATTTGCTAGCTTTTGCTACTGATATAAACAAACTGGGGACCCACTTGTCAAAACATTGCTCCATATTACTAATGGTCAACAACTGCACAGGGTACCTTTAAGCTCAGACATCAGGGTTAGGGTTATAAAGCCAAAGCTGTAATGATGTAATGATACCATCTGTATTTTTTGGTAGATATGTAACTGTGTAATTATATAATACGTATTTTTTCACCCTTCTGGCACATTTAGAAAAGTAGTGATACAGTTCACTAGGACTGATGCTTCATTCTTCTCTCTCTATCTTTAGCCATGGCTGCATCCGAAACCTCATAGATTTCTTTGAGATCCGCTGCTGCGGTCTGATCCGGCCTGTAACGATGGACTGGACCACGCAGTACACAATAGAATACGACCAGACATCTGGCTCGGGCTACCAGCTTGTGTAAAGGAGGAAGAGGAGGAGGGTGGAAGAAAGATTTTGAACGATTACCCTCCTTGTCACCCGGCATTTATATCAGAGTGATGCTGTTCTTGGGAGCACTTGCTTTTTTGGACCATCTTTCCCTCACCGATCAAAAGACTTTGGGGAAAAAAAATAATAAATCAACCAGGACTAGCATGCTGACACCACACCTGCACCCCACCACCTTTACTACTACTACTATTCTACAACATCAGACTGCAGTCTAACCCCTCCACCTCGTCTCTTCTCCTGAGCCCATTGGACGCTGCGTTGCTGCCAGGCATGAGCGGAGAGGACAGAGGCTGATGAGGATTTACAAAATAAAAGCTCTTCTGTTTGTACCAGAGATGTGACGCTGCACAGATAGTAGTGTCATGAAGTTCATTTTCCTTCCCACTTGATGTCCTTATTTATGGTGTCCCTGTTCATGTGCCCTGAATGTTTTTTTGTTTTTTTTTTGATTGGTTCAGGAACTCTGCTGTTTCTGTGATAATTAACTGTGGAGGCCATGGAAGTTGAAGGAAGGCTGTTTCTGAAAATCATGAATTTGTTTGAGTATGATAGAGACAAGGGAATGTCTTTTTAAGGTTTTGATTTTTGCATCATGAATTTTGTGTCATGCTGATGAGGATTTGCCAGCATCGTCATACTTATCAGAGGAAAGTGTTTAGTTACAGGTGGAGCCACTGGAGGAGTCCCACTTCTCACCTGCTGAAATAAAGCTGCATCCACTGAAGACAAAAAAAAAAACCCGACAGCAGTTGTCCATGCAGGATTAAGTGCATGAACTGGGACTCCTCCACCTGCAAACCACTGTAAACGTGACGGTAAATATCGTAGAGACAATGTGACACAGCTATATTTATTTTAAAGCTATTTATAGATGAACTGTTCTAGCACCACCATTTTTACATTTCACATCATTTTAGCCAAGTAGTTTTTTTATGACAAATTATTAAAGAAGTAGCTGTTGAACACAGAAGCCCAGAAACCTTGCCATAAAACTGTATAGACAGGTGCAGTGAGTGTATTTATTAACAGCAGAGTGGAATCTAAGAAAAAGAGAATGCTGCAGAAGGATAGACAAATTTACAAGAAAGGTTCATTCCATGTTTTCAAGAAGATGTAAAGTCTCGTATTTTTAATCTGCCTATAACATTGCACTGATCTTTTTTCTCTTTTTTTGGTAAGTTATTTTTGTTTTGGCTGTTACTGAACCAAAGGGCCCAGCAGCATTGCGTCACACCGACGCTTCCATTGTTCACAAAGAGGAAGAGGAGGGGCCCATCAGACATGAGTGCCTCCCATAACTTCCTGCTTGGACCCCAGCTGTTGGCTCTGCAGCAGTAGCAGGACATACTGATATGTAAATAAATGTGCACCTGTACATAAACTTTTTTTTTTCTTCTCCGTAACTGTTTTTTTGTTCTCGTCAGTGTTAGTCAGAGGTGCTCCTGGAAAGTTTTGTTTTTTTGAGTTTGGGAGACTTCTTCCTACCAAATGGAAAGAAGAAGATCACGTGACTATACTCCAAGTGTATGACTGTAGTTTTTAGTGATGTCCAACACTGCTGTTTATGGGCGTTGTAATCCCCAGTTACCCTAAAGCCCTTCACCGCCCTGAAACTTCACTGCATGTACGATGCCTGGGACATCTGGACCCCCTGAATCACTCCCACCCCCCACCCCCACACCATCATCATCGCCACGGTGACGGCCCGGCACGCCACCTGTCTGTATATAGTGAATGTTAAGTATTTGCAAGTACTTTTCTGCATTACTTTTTTTTTTTTTTAATTTCTCTCAAATCCAGTGTGTTTAGCAGAAGTTGTTTTTCCGGTCACCAGATTTGCAGTCGGGCCCTCCTGTGCAAGTGTGTAATATATTTGAATGTTCATGCTTGTGGACTCCGTAGTTTTTTTTTCCCTTCTGTCATGTACCGCTGGGTTTGTTATGCCACTGGATGTACAAATTGTAAAGCAAAGACACAAAAGAACTAAGGCAGACATTTTTTTTTGTTTTCTTTCTGCAATAGTTTTAAGGATAGGAGGTTATATAAAGGTAAGACCATATCATTTGGGCCTGATGTTTGCATCATCAGAAAGGAACGGTTATGTCACCATTCTGCCATCTTGCAAGCCCCTGATATCACTGCTGCCCTAAAAAGACAACACACTGTAGCTAGTTTTTGTGAGCTTTAAAGGTCAAACATGATCTGCTGTTTAGATTTCATATCATTAGAATATTCTACCGGTAACTAGCCATTTGTGTTCAAATAATTTAAGTGACAGGTAAATAAGGACTATTCCACTATGGACTGTTGTTTTTCTAGGGCAAAGTTCAGCACTCCAAGCTCATCCTGGACCTGTATTCAAACCCATTTCAGTCCTCACTAATTCTTCCAGCAGACCAAAAAGTCTCTGGTGGCTCCCCTCTCACCTAACCATGTGGAATATAGGGAAAAATAAGATAGAGCACATAATCATCTCCAATGTCTCTCTGCCCATCTTCAGGCATCACTGTAACTCTGCTTCAGATGTAAACATATGGGCATGGTTCAGTTTTAATGGCTTTAATATTAAAATACAGTCAAATGTGAACACTTTTGTTTTTTTGAATTTTTATTTGAATCAAGAGCATCTATTTTAGCATAAAAGAATGTTAGGGAGACGACACCGATTGAATGTTGTAGGACAAAGGAATGTGAAAAGGTGAGATCGTCTTACTGAGCATGAACCAAAGCTCCAGCTCCTTGGCCATAACCACAC
>NW_018127931.1:5139336-5169272 GCF_001952655.1 Monopterus albus | reverse complement strand
AGAATAAACATGAACAAAAAATACATTTTATTGTCCCCAAAATGCATTTTGTAACTTTGCTTTAATGACTAATAAACTGAAGTAAAAGGACAGCATTTGATACCTGGAAACTTCAATTAAAAAAAAAAAAGAAAAAGAAATTATGAAATAAAACATCATTCCAAATAAGGTGCTGTAGAGCTTTTTAAATATTTCATTTTTAATGCGACTTTCGCACATAGAGCACCACCAACCAATTATCGCTAGTGTTCCAGCGCTCCAGGTAAGAGGATCTATATTTTAATGTTTTAGGTGAAATGTCCCTTTAATATTTAGTCAGCGACACTTACAGCCAGGTGTCACTAATAACATCGACAGCCTGTTCTACTCAAATGTTATTACCTGGAATACAACCACCGTTAATTCTGTTTTTAAATCTTATTTACAACTGTGCTTTTCAAATTGTGTTTTTGCGAAAAAGGCCAAATGATATCCTCATCCCCCTTGCATCTCCTGTGTCCACCTTCAATACCTGTGTGTTTGTGTGGGTTCTTTAAAAGACAGTAGTTGAAGACTTTCCAGCTCCAACACTCAAATCAACATGTCAAGTCTTAAAAAAAAAAGAAAAGCTCACAGCTCAGGTTGTGGTCAAACACTGAAGTGCAGAATTTCAGACAACAGCTATGATGGGAAGTACTTCAGCTTTCTTTTGCATATGCTACATCTCAGGCCTGCTGTCTACATTGTCTTTGAAATGTTTATGATGGGAGTAACTGTATCCGGCCGTTGCTCTGATACAATCAGGACGAGTTCATTAGAGGACAGACAACAATGGGATACAGAACCACTGATAGCAGCAGCAGCAGCAAGGGGCTGGCCTGAGCCAAGATAGATCATTCTTGCTCATCAGTACACAGGTTTCATTATTCCATTCAGCAAACATCCATTTGCTGATGCTCTGTTATTGTCTGTCTGCCAGTATGTATCATTATGCCTCTATCTTCTGTTTAGCTGCGGCATTTCATCTCATTGTGCTGATGAGGAGAGAGAAATCACTGTGGATGTCACACAGCTCTGATAGCGTGACAAGGCCAAACCAATACACCACATGGAATGACGGTGGGTGAAACAGTCTCTGTATGGTGTTTTTAATCCACATCAACTGCAAGTAGTGATTAACTGTTGTTAGAGTGCTCACAGTGGCAATGATAACATGCTGAAGTTAATGAGGTACAATGTTCATCACGTTCATAGTTTAGTAGGTTAGCGTGCTAACATTTAGCAATTAGCACAACAGAGTACAGTTTTGAAAGTATTTGGTCATAAACCACAGTACTGAACTGAAACCTTGAGCTGGTGACGGTGCTAGGGGAAGTGTTAGGGGACCACCAAAGTCAGTCCAATTCATATTCTGTGGAAAATGCCATGCATCACCAAAAAAAGTCACTTGGGCTGCACAGGCAACTTATTATTTATTAGTGCTGTAGTGAGTGGTCAGTCTCGCCTATTAGAGATCTGCAAACATGGGAAGGCCAAACAAACCTTATTTTAGTTTCTGCAACTTTGGGGAAAGTCTCAATCGATAGGTGTAATAGCAACATTTTATTGCAACACATTTAGTTCCATCTCACCTTTGCAGTAGATTTCGCCATCCTTCTCAGTCTGGGTGGTCGACTCCAGGCTCTTGCCACATTTTGCACATCTGAAACAGTTCTTATGCCACGGCTATGAGAAGACAAAGTGAAACTAATAAATAAGTCTGTCTTCATGCTTTCATGCTAAATCTAGGTTAAGCTGTTGTGCAGGGTTGTGCAGTGTTAATATCAATATCCAACAAAAACCGATGGTGTGCAGGTTTTTTTGTACAGCTAACAGCTGCAGATATGTCTTAAGACATGCATCACTTCCTTTAATGTATTCCATTGTAGCAACTCAGTTTTCCCACCTTTCTCGTTAGGAAACATTAACAGCACACAGCACAGTGACATCACCTGATGTAAATCTGTTCATACATGAATCCACATGCAATCAGTGGCAGGAAAGTCCCAATTTTAGAGGAAACAGAAATCCTCTGAACACAAATCTTTACTCCTCTGTGGACAGGTTTTTATGCGAGTCACTACTCTTGAGATTCTTTTTCAGAACAAAAACATCCTGTTGGTACATCTTGGGAGTGTAAGCCACATGACTTAATCGACTGTAAATCTGTGTGCCAGAACCCCCATGTCCAAGCAGACTTGCACGATTAATACCAGCTGTTAGGGAGATCCCATCCTAACTTTATGGAATGGCTTCAATCAGAAAAACAGTTTGTGTTCTCTCATTAGGACACACCACACACACACACACACACAACTATTCAATCCAATTAAACAAGCTTCACCCCTGTGGTATGTGATGTAGACTGTAGGTCTGTTGTGCTTGTGGCACTCAGGGAGCCATGACAGCCTGGATTACAGGTTCATGCTAACTCGCTATATAATAATAGTAGCTGTGTAAAGTTCAATGCTCACTACACATTTGAAAATTCAATTTCAAGACCATTGGGTTCACACAACAGCTTCATGTTTAGGTCTGTGGTATTAGATCAGATGAAACACTCACCTTGCCTGCCCCCATGATCTTCTCAGCTGCATAGACTGAGTCTCCACACCGGGCGCATTTCTCTGAGCCTCCAAACTTCTGAGCAAATTTGGATGGGTTGGAGTTAGAGGTGGGTCTGTGAGTCTGGGCTCTGGGGAAAACGACAAACAAGGATATGACGAACTCTCTCCATGAAAAATTCACCAGTCCGTAGATGATGGCGTGACCCTTTGAAAAGTATTTCAAGTACATTACTGAGTAGAGCGGAGTTTTCATTTTGGAATGAAACAAACAAAGATTAAAGTGAATCATATTTAAATTTTAAGGGCTGAAGAGGCTAAGAGTTCCTAGCTAAAACAGGCTACATTTTGACAGAATGAAAGAATATTGAAAACAAGTTCATCCTCTTGTCTTAAGAAATAAATTAGAAATACTGAGTAAACATTTATTAAGTATTAAACAAACATTAAATCATGCTTAACTAATATCTGTGGACACAACTTTATTAATTATTACCAGAATATTCTCAAAAGCCAAACAGTCCAGAAATCAACCTGGCACTCCTCATACTCCTCTACTGTCTCTGTCCTCAGTCCCTGGGGCCCAGGAGTGACGCTTAACAAAGGGTGACTGCCAGCCCTACTGGCCCCTGTATGAAGCCCTTTGTAATGGCAGACAGAGAAGAGTGTGAATTTGATCCTGTTAGCTTCATAATAAACTCTTTCAGGACAATAATCACCTGATGTCTGGGGCTGGAATAAACATCCTGAGTAAGTGTGTATGGGGCTGTGTCTTCCTGTTTGTTTTCGGTACCCACAAGGTTACAGATATGCAGTCGAGCTCTCTCTTCACCTCAGTGGGTATATTTTTGCATTATGAGTGGCCCTGTCCCAATCCAGAACCTCGACAGGCTGTTGGAAATCAGTGATCCTCATTTATTAGCTGATGTATTAAACTCTGTGAATTTCAGACTTGAGCTTTGATGTTTCACCACTGCTCACCAAACCAGCTGAGAGCTGCTGCAAGCAAGCTGGGTTTAATCAAGAGGAATGATGTTTGCAAATATTTCCATCAAGGTTTCACTCATCTCTCAAGGCTTTGTGGTGCAGGCAATGAGGAACAGAGGGTTTCATTCACAGGTTTGACATCTTTAAATTGGGGGACTCCAGCGTTGTGTATCTGGCCTGCTGAAATTTCCTACAAACATCAGGGCTGCTGATCATAACTATAACTGACATCTGTCTAGTGTTTTAGGCATTTTGAACATCTGTATTTATCATCAGCTTTCAAGAATGCTATGAGAACTCTTCTATTTTCCAAGTTTATGGATTTGGGATCATTTCAAGTTCTGCAGTATGAATACCCACTGTCTGAAGATAACAGCACTGTCAGTCAGCAGCTACAACTTATAAACATAACTATACATAATGTACCAGTGAACTCACTGACCTTGTCAGCCTCACTGCAACCATGCATGTAATTAGGTCTGACAAATGATCCTTAGACATTTTAAGATGTCATCTGTGTTGGTAAAACTATGAAACTTTTTCACAATGACTAGCAGCACTGCTGTTACTATTAAATCCACTTTTAATTATTGTGTCAGATGGAACATTGCAAAGCTGGAACAGATGTTAACACAGCTATGATGAAGCACAGCAAAAGTAACAAAGAAGAAGAAAGAAGCACAACAGAATTCTGAACATCAGCATATACTGTAGGGTAAGGATGCACACACCTACGGTAGGTTTTTAACATTCCCACACAGCTTAAGAAATGGCTCCATGATGGGTATGATAATTATGAGTAAAAGTGGCTTGAGGTGTGGCAGAAGGAGGAAAGGAAAAGCTGTTGCACCTACAGAGACAGGAAGTAGGATAGGTGAAGGAGTTAAATGAGCCACACCTGGGAGCAGGAGCCGGGGCCAGCTAACCAAGAGAGCATGGAGGAGAACAGGCAGAGAATGGAGTGAGTGAAGAGGAGATACATTTGAACCTAAATTCAGAAGTCACACCAAATTAAAGTAGTAGAGTGCAGATGAGCAAATAAGAAGCTGAATGAAATGGAGTGTTTAGGCCAATTACAGTGCTGATCTGTGGATGGAGACAGCCTGCTTCTTCCCTGGCTGTCAACTCTTGAAAGTGAAGTTCTCTTTTCCTTCCAGTTTCCAGGCTTCCACAGTACATTGTCATATACATGGGTACATCTCATGTCTGTTATAAGATCATTCATACGAGTGTTACAAATCTCTTTTCATCGGTACATATACCGTTGTTTACCTATCTACGGAGGAGAAATTCAAATTAATTAATGCCGTCGCAATTCGTTGTGCTGTCCACTTGTGACAACACCAGCAGCAGGAGTTGTGCACATTCACTACTATCCTCTCGTTTTTAGGAAGAGGTTTTTTGGTTTTATTATTCTGAAAAAATGATAGACTATTTGGAGTTAAGAGGGGTGCCAAGCTAATCTAGAGGTACCCAAGATTAAACATTAAATGGCTGAAAATGAGCATGGCATGGGCTCTTCAAGCTATTTAGTGCTGATTGGTGTTTGTCTTGGTGATGCAGCTTATTTTTGAGGTAGCATTACAGCTTTCCAGGAAGATTTGTTTTGGTTATATTGTGAAAGTGATGGGTTAGAAAGTTGGATTATCTTCCTGTGTATCACCCAATCCTCACGCTACTGAAGGATTTAGTGCACCTCAATACTGTACAGTCATCTTGCAGCCTTGAAATACATCATTTAACAATTATCCCAGCTTACTGTTCAGGTTTGATTCCCAGCCGCTCTCCCCGGTCCATGTTGAGTGTCCCTGCCCCCTGCCCATAGCCATAGCCTTTGGGGCCGTACTTCTTCCCGTAACATGACTTGCAGTAGATCTCCTGGTCATGAATAGCCAGTGTGGTGCTGTCTAAGCCCTTCCTGCAGACCACTGAAGACACACACAGAGAGAAGAGCTGCAGTTATTTTGTCAGCTAACATGGAAATACAGTATCTTCTTGTGATCACAACATTGCCAAAATTGTGTCTGCTCTTAGTTTCAGGAGAAATACGATACAGCGAAATGACTACCTGCTGAAAATGTGAAAATGAAACATTAGAAGAAACCGTTTTTACACCTGAAATGCCTCAGTTTACCTTAATGCAGTGTTTAAACCTAAGCCAAATCACCTTTCAGCCCTTCATGTTTAACTCCCATTTCATCTCTCATTGTACTGGAACTGTCATTTCAACCTCTTTGAGTATTTCAACTTTCAGATGCACATTTTCAGTGTGAGCCCACTTAATTTTTCTTTAGGAAGGTTTGGCTTTTCCAGTCCAACACATACATCTGGTTAATGTTAACTCTCTCTAATGAGCGGCACATGATTTTTTTCCAGCAGGGAGAAAATAATTTTCATCTCAAAAGCAGCAAGTATCTTCTTTATATTTTTTGTTGTTGTTGTTTTTCTAAGAGGAAGATCTTTTGGTAGAACTTTGGGACTTTTTTGTCACATTCCTTTTGTTCCAACTGCATGTTCAATTAGTTTAAGGCTATAAAGTAAAACATCTTAATATGCAGAAAAGGGAAAGGCATTTAGCATTGAGGCTACATTTTATTTCTTCCATTTTTATCCAGATATTCATCATCATAACTGATTTTTTGATGCCAGTATTGGGCTTATTAATGTTTCAATGTTATAGAGTAGCTGTTGGGGAAAAACTTTAACAGGTGTGCAAAGTAAAAATAAGTTTTTTAAAAAGCATCACAGTGGCTTAACCTTTTGTACTTGTATTGCTTGCTAGCTGCTAGAATTAGCTGAATTCTTCAAACACTGGTCTACACTGTGTGACTGTCTCAAACTGCTGGAGGATTTCGCACAAATGGCTGGAAAAAATGTTTCCACTCACACCCCCCTTTCTCTTGTGGCCAAAACATTTTTACAAAAAATTTGTTAGAGGATTTCTGTGTGTCCAATCAAATGGCTGCCAAATCCTTGTATTTTCTTAACCACCTTTGTAGTAGTTGTTCTGGATTCTCTGAGTTTTTGTCACGAGCATTTCCAGTTCACCTCCAATATAGTTACAGCATTCATTTTGTGTTGCCACTGGCATTGAGAATAAACAAATAACAAAGACAAAACCCCTGTAAGGGGAGTCATATGAGGCTCTGTAGATGCCACAGACATGAAAAAGTGCTGAATGTCATAGACTATGAAAGAGAGCCAAAGACACCAAGTCCCCTTGCTCATCATCTCTTCAGTGGGACAAGGCTGCCTTTGTAACAAAATCACTGGAGAAAATAAACTCATCTCTTGTGGCTCAAATTGCTTTGGTCTTGTCTTAATAGCAGCGAAGTCAAAGTGTTTCACGATAAGATCTTCCATGGAACATCATCACTGACATTTCGAAGAGGGGTGAGGGGCAGGACAAGCCACCTACTCATCCAACAAACTGACAATAATGTAGTGTGAACTCAACAACCGATGACCATTGACAGAAATGTCAGTGCAAGCATTCTTTGATATGCTGTGGAGAGGTGAAACAGAGTTCACCAAGCTTCCTGCCCACTCACCCCTGTTTTGCTTAAATGATACGCTGTGACTCTCTGCAGCTTGAAATTAAAAGATAAAACACCAGGTTCAGACAAATAAATGTCTTTAACCATGTCATAAATAAAGCGATATGTGCAGGTTGATGCAGTATCTGCTCTTGGTAGGTCTTATAAAATAATTACATTGAAACTTGCTGGCAACACATACTGTAGTTCCAAAGGAGAACGTCAGATTACAATTAAGAGATGGCTCTCATAAGTCAGCTTTTAAAAGCTGGATCTTTTCCATGAAGCATCTTAATAACATCTCTTCATTAGACCTCCCATGCCTGGTAAATGCTATGGTCTTCATAACAAAGGAAACAGCTCTTCATTTGTAACATAAGTGGAGTACCTTTTTGACAACAATTACATAAAAGCACCGATGTCTGTGACTGTCTGGGTGTGGGAAATCATTATAAAAATGTGTGGTATGCTTTGAAAGCAGCAATGTATTTAGTTTGTAGGCTAATTCATACACAACTGCAAATACCGTCTTTCAAACTTGATCTTAGTCTCGAAGTGTTGGTGGTACAGCTGCATCCACACACTTACTGCAGAGGAAACAGCATTTGTGGAAGCTCTTCCCGTCGCACTGCACTTCCTCAGCGTGGTAAACCGTCCCACGGCATGCTGTGCATTTGTTTCCTCCTCCCCAGTTTGGCATTGTGTTTGGTCCTAACAGAAGATATGAAAAGGTAAACTACCTGAGGCAGGGTTAATTGTCTTTTGTGCCTCCAACTGCTTCAATATATCCTCATCTGAACTTAAGAAAAGATTTCCTCATTATTTATTCACAAAGAAAAGATGACCATGACATTGAGCAGTAATGTTTTTCACCAATACCCTTCTTAATTTATATTAACACATATTTCCAGATGGAGAATGTGTCAGCTGTAAATGTTTATAACCATAAACATAGTGCAAAACAGGTGTAAATGCCTTGTTCAAAAGGCACATCAATGGCTCATTAATTGCTGGTTTAAAAACTTTCCATTAAATATGTGTGACCTCTTGTCATACTCTACCTATGCTAAATTCTTTTCAGCCACTCCTGACCACTCTTTGCCCCTCCCATCATGTCCTGTTTTCTAGCAACAATATAAACTAGATGCCTGGTTGCAACACACTACAAAATCCAGTTTGAAGCTAGCTAGAGCGAGTAAATGTGTTAGTCCAGTAGAACACTGGTGAGTGGAAATGTGACACCAAGCGCTAGCATTCCACAAAACTCAAATTACTCTTAAAATCACATTAATTCAACACAAAGGTAAAATCATGACAATAGTAGGTAACTAATATTACCAAAATAGATGCATTAGTTTTAGATGCTAATGTATCCAGAAGAAAGAATCTGTATATTGTATATTGTAACTTGAAAACCACATCTCTAGGCCACAACAGCCACTTTGGGATCACTTTGCTGTGATATCATACGTTGTAGATTAAATTAGTAAATGCTGTGATTCTCAATTAAGTGAAACGAAAACAGAATAGTATAAACTATTAAAACTTTGAATTACTCAGCCCTCCTCCCAGCTGAATTAGAAACTGTGGAACACAACCAAATACAAGAGACCATTAACATTACCGTTGCAGTGCCCCAGGGATTGGCTGTGATGAGAAACCTTGATAATAATTTCATTTAGTTTGCCTGTGTAGATGACAGTATATGATTCAGTAATTTTTTCCTTGGCACTATCCTAGTTGCATATGGTTTTCAAATGACTATAGTCAGTTTACAATATGACCTCTCTGACCTTTGAGAACTCCACCAAGTGTATCACTTAGATTTCTTAATAGGCTGAAGGTTAAAAAAAAATTTGTTTTGCATCTATAACAAAGCTTTGACATTAAACACATTTTTGTTATTAAAATGATTTCAAGCTGCATACTGGATATCAAATCACACTGAAATACATAGCGTCAACCTGTTATTGAATATTACATTGTAAATGTTGTGACATGTTACATTTGTTTCAGAACATGTTTTTCTGTGCTGCCCTTCATTTTCTTGGGCTGCTAATTTGGCTTTGGGTGTGTTTTTAACTAGTTAGCTAATGAAAATATTAATATTGTCAAATGGGTGAGTAGCTCACTGTTCTTATCATCATAATGTCCTTTAACTTCTGATGCCGAAGAAAACAAACCAGGCTATCTAAATTCGTTTCATGTTAAATCTGCAGTGAACGCACCATGCCAGCTATATACACAAATACCTACGCCACATTGAATAAACCGGGTATGGGCAACAACATAAATTACACAATATATTCATAAACTTAGTAGCGCAATATTGTTTAGCTCCTGTAAATCTGCTTGACAGCTACGTCATTACAGTTTTAGTAGGCTACAATGTGTTGGAACAAAAAAAAGCAGTTACCTTAATGAAAGTTACCACAAACAAAGAAAAAGCAGGTAATGGCCAGATGTGTCGCAACCATAAATCCAGATCTTAGTACAATGAGGCTGTAACGCCACATAGCTCACATATTTAGTCTCTGTGGGAGGAGGGGTTTCGAGGGCGTGAACTCATATGCTACCTTCAGGTGCCAATAGAAAAACTGTTCATTTTCTTGGCTTTAATAGCGGCTTACATCCCGAAAATAAGACCTAAATATCGCTGAATTTCTATATTCCTGGAGAAATATGAACGCAAATGCAATAGGCTTTTACATAAGAGTTATATAGGCTAAAAATTCAAATCAGCTAAGAAAAGATGTTGGTCCACTGTTAGGCTACACAATGACATGGCTCTTTACTTGGTATTTTTGTGACCCCAGGGGGAAATTGCTTTTTTCTCAAAACATTTCAAATAGGCTACACTCGCATTGCCATAAAATATATGTACAGACATGTTTTGTGATGGTTTCTGTGATTAGGTCTGTTTATGGCGAATTATATTAAACTAGAAACAATGTAAATTCGTATAATACCACTGCTGTATCACTGTCCAAACAAAATACTGAGTTTTGCTGCCACCTGCCGGACACAGAATGCAGTAACTGATCGTTCAGGTTTGCACTGTGAGCAGAAATGCTGCTTTATTCTATTCCATTGTCACAGTGATCATCAGTTCAGCACTCTTCAAAGCCACCATAGACCACGTCTTCATAACAAACAGTATGGCTAACATCAGTGACCTAAATGAATAAAAATATGATAATGCAAACTAGTTAAATATATAGACCTCAGCATACTTTAAACACATTACATAGACTGCTGGTAATGAAACTTGTGACTATTAGTTTCTGAAACTGTTTTCATGACATTACTACAAGTCTCACCACAGTGAAACTACATGGCTGCCCTGGGCACAGACTAACATGATTAATTACATATACTGTAATTAAATGAAACTGTAAAAGTAACTCCTTTTGAGTATGGTAGGCTCAAATTATACCCAGTGAAAGCTTTTAATGTAGAGAAATGCAGAAAATCAGTTTTCATTTGTGTCCCACTGCTAGAATATAATCTACAGTGACTGGATTTTAAAAAAAAAACAATTTGTACCCTGCGCTGTCACCAGCAAACCTCATCTTTGTTATTTTCTAATTATGCTAATTGTTTTAATGTGACCATAACAGTGTAGTGCTTGATAGAAGGATATTAAATAAGCTTTATGACTTAATAATGTCAACATCACTAAACTGACCACTGTGCTAGGTTCAGCATTATTCTAATCGAAACAGATGATGGTAATTATGGTTAATGAAGATCATATCATGGTCACAATAGCTGAAATATATCTACAT
Organism: Monopterus albus; assembly: GCF_001952655.1. NCBI lineage: Eukaryota > Metazoa > Chordata > Actinopteri > Synbranchiformes > Synbranchidae > Monopterus > Monopterus albus. Next base: position 5,158,379 of record NW_018127931.1, on the reverse strand, counting down.
GGCATAGTCATTTTGGCCATAAATGAAGACATAATTTATTGAGTGATCAATTTATGTGCAGATACTAGACACTGCAGTGAAAAGCATTTATCTTCTATTAGTGCATATTTGACACAATGACTAGTATGGGATCAAGAAACATAATGTAATAACAGGCAAATATGATCCATGTTAACACATCACACAATTTTAAAGCATTATATAATTTACTTATGGAACAAACTTTCATGTAAAAGTATCTGCCCTTCTAGTCCTGCCATCAATCAGTTAAGCTGCTTTGATTGTTAATGTCAGGTTTGCCCAGCTCCACCTTCCTCTCTTCTTCTTCCTCACACTAGCCTAGCCCTTGCACTGATTACACTATTCAACACACCTGCCCTGCTTCCCTGATTACTCACCAGCTGCACCTCATTAGTCTCCTCCATACTTATACACTGTTCACCAGTCACTCCCCTGCCAGTTCTTTCTCTGTCTTCAGGCCAGTGGTTGTCATGTTGTTTTATCAAGTTTATGCTAAGATTGTCTTTGTTCTCTCTAGTCCTTGTTAGCACCCTAGTCGTTATCCTGCCCTGCCGTCTCTAGTGTCTTCTTCCTCTTCGGACCTCTCCTCTGGACCCCCCTGGATTTAATCTACACCACCAGCCACCGCCTCCCAGGTCGATGCACAGTCTCCCTTACCCAGTTTATCCCTGCTCTTCTGTCTACAGCCATCATCACCTCCACCTCGACCAGCCCAGGAGTGACCTCTGCGTCCGCAGCCCGGTACATCATCATCCACCATACCACTGACTGTTTTTCTGCTGCTGCTGATCGACACCCGGTCATCTACCTCATTACTCCTCCTGTATATATGTCACTACCTTCACTGTAAATAAACCTCACTGCTTGCACCGAAGCCAGCCACCTGGGTCCGCTTTTTATCTGCTGGCTCACTCTGTGTTCAAGTGCACCCTAACAGTTAATTATATTCTGCTGAACAGATTGATTCCAGTCCTGCTCAATGTAAACCTCACCGAATATAGCTGCCACACAAAGTCCCTACAGTCAAATGATTCCCTTCTCAAAAAGAATTCTAAAATAAAATAAAAGTTGAGCATTGGTCTGTAAAAGAGTTACAAAGTCATTTCTAAGGCACTGGGATTGTGCTGAATCACAGTGAACACTGTTATCTGCAAATGGAGAAATCCTGAAATCTAATGTAACTACTAACATGCTCACAACATTTATGTTAAGCAGATGTTTAGCAGGTATAGTTTTGACCATGTTACCCATTTTAGATTAAAATGTAAACATGCTATCATTGATAATTAGCCCTTAATACTAAAGTGATCGCTGAGGATGATGGGAATGTGTTGTCATAAACCAGAGTGTTGGACAAATTGAAATTTTGATCTAATGAGAAGGCTATACAAAAGACTAAGACATAACATAATTATTAGAATTCATGCCAGGAGCAGAAATGACTGTACAAAACTTTAGGTTATGGCAATCCATCTAATGATTGTGGACAACACTGTATCAAAAATATCAGCCTCACAATGATGCTAGAAAAAGTTGGGGCTTCATTGTTTTCAGGATATGCTGGAAAACATAAATGTCTGTATCACATTTTGTTGTTGAGAATTGAAATATTTGCACTGCTGGTGGAAGGTGGATGAAAAGTCATGAAGTAAAGTAATTTTTTTAATCCAAATTATTGCAAGTTTTTTGTTTATTTTTTTCTTTTATAAAAGTCTAAGAATGCTACCTATTGATGAACTATAATTTTTTTCCACCCCTTACTCCACTTATCCCCAGCTGACTGACTCATCACTCACTTTTCCACTCTTCACCTTCTTATCCTGCCAGACTGAGGGTTGTGATGGGGCACTTTGCTCTGGCTCTCCTTTCTCAGGTGGCTGTGGCTCAGGAGGTGGAGTGGTTGTCTCTTAGCTGGAAGGTTGGCAGTTCACTTCCTGGTCTCCACATTGAAACGTGTCCTTCGACAAGACTCTGAACCCCATGTTGTTTGAATTGAACCCTTTTGAGATGCTATCGTAGGACCTGAAATGAAGAAGCTAATGCCAGAGAACTTATCAATGTGTCTGAGCTGAGTTAAAAATCCTTCAGTGATCTGAAAAATTGATATTTCAATAAGATCTTCTCTTTTTGTTTTGAGGAAAAGTTTTGCACATCTGACAAAACACCCAGGTTGGCCTAACAGCTATGAATAAATAAATACATTTGTGGGAGCAGGAACTCAGAAACTAATAACAGGCTGAAGCAGATAGAGCTGCCAGTCTTTTGGCCCTTACTGTATATGAACACAAAGGCTTGAAATAAGGAAATCTCAAAGAAGAGTTACAAATAAATGAAAGGAAACAAACAAAGCATTTGCACCAAAAATAAAATGTTAAGAATTATACATGACAAACAAAGCTGATTATTTATAAACCTTTTAATAGATATTTGACCTTTCCCATGCCCTTTAACTTAAAAATCTTACTTTATTCTTATTATAAAAATTAGCCTCAATATGCGTAAAATAAAATTTGGTTGTCTTCTGATTCTGAAGCACATGGTACTCCTCATCAATAAAGTCATCACATAACATTTCCACGATGTTAGGCTGTTTTCAAAAGTCAAACACTGTGAGCTTGATGAATGTGAAACCCCTTAGGATGTTTCTTAGATGGTCTTGTGTTATCATTTACTGCACTGGGGAGACATGTGACTTAAATTGACCAATATATTTAAAGTCATTTGATGTGAGTTCTAGAGACTACTTTGTTTACATTCTGACATGATCTCTTATCTGTAAAATAAATAAAGTATCTTCTAAATCATGAAACAAATCTGCCCTTGTCCAAGACTGGGGCATGGCAAAAATATATGAATAAATAAAAATCCAATTCTAAATCACTTGTTCTTCTGTCAGGAAACATCAACTGACAATACAAAGAACAGTAGTAGTGTTTAGCATGGTTGGTCTTGCAGCAGTAACCATCGTTATAGTAGAAATAATACTGTAGATAATAGTATAGTATAGTAGCAGAATACCAGTATGTTAGCGCTCTGTAGTAGTATCAGTACTAATAATAATAGGGTGGTAGGCATGCCAGCAGTAGTGGTGTACATATTTGAAAGCTAATTGTTCTGTTTATTTCTCAGGAGTGTTTTCAATGTAGTGGGTTTTGTCCAACAGATACTTAGCTGAACTGTCTATATAAAGTTAACTGTCCCATCTGCTGAGGTTTAGTGTCATAACTGTCTCACAGGGGCCGAGCAGATCCATTGGCAGCTCCCTCGGTTCACTTTTAGTGCTGATATAAAAGCTTTGATTAGATATTGATGTCCTCCAACAGATGGTGTGTGTGTTTTTAAGTGTGACTCCATCAGCTTGATCTGACCCTGAGATTACACTTGGTGTGTGTTATTCATCAACAGAACTTCATTCACTTTAAATAAGAAACAGACCAGCTGTTTCGTGCACGTGCAGTTTGTATTTTAAATACCTTTCTATTTCATACTGACATTTGAGCAGTGAGTCATTGTTTGTATCAACACACATGCTCTGGCTACCCCCAGTCATCAGTTCCACCATACGTTTGGGTGTTTTGAGTGTATAACAGTGCACGAAGCAGTCTGCAGCATCAGGAATTGTTCCAGATGAACTGTGCCGTCTGATCAAATGAGCATGGCTTTCTTCCATCTGCTGGGCCACACTGATTTCAACTCAGAATTATTGATGGCAGCTTTAAATACCATAGGTAAACTGAGCCATCTGTAAATCTGTCAGTTTTTCCCAGTGCAGTTTAAGACTGAATTGCAACAAACCCCACTAATAAAACACACAGACCAACAGTCCACCCCTATCTTTTTGATAAATTAGGATTAAATTGGAACATATTTGGTGAAGTGACCCCTGAAACACTGTCATACATTCCTCAAATAAAAATGCACACATCACAAAGCTGTTCAGCATCATACGTTTTAATTAAAGTTTGTAAAAGTCATACAGAATAGACCCAGTTTGGCCCATAACTACAGAGAGCAGAGCTAGTGAAGCAACGGCTCAAAGTTCTGTAAAAGTTAGACACAACTACTAAAACTAGCAGTGCAATTATCATTATTTTACAAACAATACAGTAAAATGTAACATTCTGCATGTGAAAATATTGACACTATGAATGCAATGTACAAAAATAATTACTGATATAACTGCATTAACTTTACATTGACTACACATGCACTGGTGAATTATCCGTGCACCCTTTGGCATGACATAGCTAAGCTCTTCTGAATGACTCCTATGCAAAGCACTAATATTGTAGCTGGGTTGTCTTAAGGCAAGTTAGTGGGTTCATTACCAGAGAACTGTCAATACAAATTCCTGGACACCCTGAGACAATCTGGTGATAAAAAAATATCTTTCTTCTCTGTGCCTTTGAGCAAGGCACTTAACCCTTAACTGCACCAGGTAACAGACTGCAGTCCCACTGGGAACCTCCCAAATGTGTTGGACTGTATGAAGGTGGAATGGTGTTGCTAAGTCTACTTTCCCTGGATCAATAAAGGATAAAACCTTTACAGTACTCCGATATCACTCCAGAATCCCCAAAGTCATTCAAGTACCTGAGAGCATTGTCCCATATCACATTGTCCTTTATTTGTCGGTAACAAAGCTAAAGGGTTTAGCATTTAACCATAAAGTATTATCATTGCAAATTCTCTATGAAAACACACAGAGCACACGTTGTATTTGTCTTCCTGAAGAGCAAATTAATGCATCAGATGTGCAGAAGTCACAGAACTGTTCCTTGAGATACCTGGCTGTTTGTAAACATTTAAGGCTTTAGTGACTTTTCTCCTCACAGTAATATCTGAAATGAGCCAAGAGAGGACTATCTGCTGCTGTCAATGTAAACCACTACTCAGCAGCTCATACATTTTCTATTATACTTTGATAATCTAAGGAAACCTGAAGGGGCCAACTAAAGACAATCACTTCAGAATTAGATATACATTCGTCAGATGCTTAGTGCTAAAAAAAGGTTAATGTTCCATTACAGTTCATGTAATCAACATATATTAGCTAAAATATAAATAGCAATGAGGGTATAATACACAAGTGATGGGGGAATAGGTAGTTTGATCACATCTGGGAGGGAAAATTAAGGCTGAAATGCAAAACACAGCAGTGGCCGACTTACACCACAGAAGGGCACTGTTACATCACTTCACTTGTTTACTCTGAAATGTAGTGTCCCATAATCGAACCATGAGGCACATATGAACTGTATGAATAACCAGTAACTGGGGGGTTTCATTTCAAACTTAGATCTCTTGGCAAATAGGTTTACAGTCATTAACAAAATATGATACTCTAAAATCTATGCTTTCCAAAAAAGTAAGTTTTAAACTTCAGAAAAGTCTCATGCTAAAATTTATATTCTTTAATTTAGGAAGGAAACTATTAATTTATTAATTAATAAACTAAAAAGAAAAAAAAAAAGCACCAATAGTTTAAAACCATACTTTTCACTTTTAAGACCAACACCTGAGTGTTAAAAGAGCATCTTTGCCACTTGTTGCCTCTCCTCAGATACAGCATCTAACTGGTGGGCGGGTGGCCAACATCCAGTCTTCTTTGTGCAGAGCCTCTTTTTCGTGCAGCTGGGGCAGAGCTGACTACACTTCCCAGCGTGCCCGGGGTCTGGAAGAAAGCCTTAGAAGCAGACGCTGTGGAATCCTTTGGGGTATGTGGAGTCTGTGGAAGGAGAAAATGAGGTAAGTCCGGAGATTCACAGAAACATTCACACTGCATCATGTTACTGTTTGTCAGGATACTAAAATGTGGACTCCTATTAATATCAGTTCAACTTACAGAGATTTAATTTGCTTGAGGAGTAATCACAGTGAATATCTTGACTGGATCTATTTTGTTAGAACTGTGTTATTTCCATGCATTGTATATGCATCACTCCTCCCATTTAAATGTGATAGTGGGTGGGAGTGAGTGGAGCCCCATGATTTATGCCTCATTAGAACACGGTCACTGACTTGTCCTATTGTTTATAATGCTGCATTATGCTGGCCCCCTAACAATGACTCTGTCTGAGAAGATCAATGCCAGAGAGCTATGTAGAGAGAAACATGAATTCCTATTTAATGACCTGGAGACTAATCAACTTCAGCCACTGAGACACAGAGTAAGTTTCTTGATGAGAAAACAGATGCTGCACCTGCTCTCATATCAGGCGGTGTTGTGGCATTTTGCAAGCGAAAAAGAAGGAAGTTAACAGAAGCACCGATCAGTGATTTGATATTCTTACCAGTGGTTCTGGTATGTTGATACTGACAGTCTGGCGTGGTCCTGAGGGTGAATGTGGTATGCCTGCCTCTGACCCATACATCCTGCTCTGCTCTGGCGTGGATGGCGATGAAGCTGGCGACCAGCTGATCTCTGATGCTGCGGTCAGGCTATAAGGTGCTGCACCCATCGTAAAGTGGACAGGTGACATCACAGCAGGCACACTGAAGCTGAGATTGGTGGGAGTGTCGGAGCCTTGCTGTTGTAAGCTGCCGGCCATCAGGGGGTAGTGGGAGAGGGCAGCTGAGGGCACCAGGACATAGGGCAGTAGGGTGGGAACGCTGCTGGGAGGAACTGCTAGACTGGCTGGTGGCTGGCCAGCAGAGAGGAGTAAGCCAAGGCTGTTCAGACCTGGAGATGACAGAACACACTTATAGTGATTAAAACTTGTGAAGAAATAGAATTCACCTGAGCTCTACTGAAACAGAAATCAAGTATATTGATTATATCATCATGTTAAGCACTCAAACAAAATCCCAGCTGAAGACATGCCACATCAAAGCAGATTCTGATGTGGTGCTGCAATGTTTGGCCCGTGACCATTAAAACAAAGCACACTGTATTTGTAACTCCATCACAGACTAAGAAAACTGACTGGGTAGAAGAAAGAATGGCACATTTCTTGCACTCCCAGGGTTGAAACTTTAAAAACGGAGGAATTTTTGCTCTGCTTACTAAAAATACCAAGACACAGTGACTTAAATGCTCTTACAGGGTTTCTGTATGTTTTCTCAAGTTAAATCTAAAGCTTTTTAAGACTGTCTCGAGACCACTTTGAAGGCAATTTAAAGCCTATTTCCAGGGTGCTAATCCCCCCAAAGAAGTTTGAACAAAGTTTTTACACACTCTGTAACAAACTGAAATATATTTTTACATTCATGGCTTAAAGAAGCATCTACCAGCCTATGTTAACATCACTGACTATATAAAAGATAGACAAACCTATCATGATGTCACCCACTGGTTTTCTGAAGGATGGTTTTGAGGCTCAAGTCTGGCCGTAGCCATACTGGTAGCATTACACTCTGCCTGCTAGGTCTAATCCAAAAATAGGTAAAGGTGGAGTGTGAGTGGAGCCCTCTAGACAGCCAGCCACCTATGGTGGGACTCAAAGCAGCCACACCCTTAATTATGTCTAACGTTTAGTCTAAATGTAACTTAAACAGGTGAGTCGTACTATTTCCACTGATCCTCCACTTGTAGTGAGTGACAGCAGTGCACAGATTGTGCAGCGCTCTGACTGACTTCACAGGCTGTCACAAACATGCAATGACAAATTAATTATAAAATAAACAGATTGAAATTCCTACATTTTTATCAAATAGTGAATTGTGGTTCAGAAAGGTAATTACAGGTGACAGAATTATAGATGTTGGATCTTAGGTCTCAAATTCTGTTCAAAGTTTTAATTGGTAATAAGATGTTTTAAATACCATTTAAGGCTGAAATTTGAGATTATTGTTTTTTACTTTTTAAGGACCTACAGAATGCAGAAATGGCTTCAAACACTTTTACCTAAAATGTACAATTTGCCCTGGTCACATAACCCTATGGGTCATTGAAACACAAGTGGCTTATCTAGTGACAATGTTCAAATTACTCCAAAAATAAAACTGAATTTAGTAGTGTTACATTTTCAAGAATTTTCCCAAGGGCAACTACAGCCCCATTTCCACCAAAGGAACTTTCCCCTGGGGAACAGCAACCTTTTGTGGAACTTAGTCCCTCTACATGTACTTCCAGTGGAGGAAGTGGGGCCTAGATTTGGTTCCAGGGCATAAATCTACCCCTGGAAAAATAAAAAGGTCCAAGAACTGTCAGGTAAGGCCTGTAGTGCATGCCTGTTATTGCCTTGTTTCTGTAACGTTAGAACTGTTGTAAGGCTGGAGAAGCTACTATGTCAGTTAAAATATATGGTTTCTTAATTACCCGCTTTGTTTAGAGTGTTACACATCTCTTTTCCGTGGTACCTATACTGTTATTTAACTATCTATGGAGGAGGAATTCAAATGAATTAATGCCGTTGAGGTTTGTTGTGCTGTCCATTTGTGACAACAGCGGCGACAGGGGTTGTGCGCATTCACGAACTATCCTCTCATTTTTAAGAAGAGGCTCTCTGGTTTCATCATTCTGAAATAATTAGCAACTATGTGGAGTTATTAGGGCTGCCAAGCCAATCTAGACTAGAGGTACCCAAGATTAAACATTAAATAGCTGGAAACGAGCAAAATCAGCACGCCACGGGGACTTTAATAATTTCTAAATAATGTTCCTTGCTGGGTTTTATGACCATAGGAACCCATCACTACAGGTTTTTTTTTGTAATACTAGAAGCTTTTGGACCAAACAGTTCTAGGGACGTTTTTCTAGGGGCTACCCCACTGGGGCTCTCAGAAAGCCAAATATACCTGCACTGTTGGGTACATAGAGGTAGTGTGACAGCTGGGCAGGCTCGCTGCTTCTGCTGCCACCTAAACTCTCACTGAACGCTCGGGGGAGGCCTGCTGGGTGATTCAGAGAAGTCTGAATGGTACCCGTCTGCGAGTGCTCCCTGGCTTCCCTGTGAGGTTCAGCTCTCATCTGGAAGGAAAAACATGAGGAAAAAATTCACCTGGACTGGACGATGAAAACTTAAAATAGAGAAACCAATCATTTTATTGATGTGTCCACGTGACTCAGACGTTTGGCTTTTTTCAGACAACATTTTATATCACAATGGATTGCAGTTTATGGGTCAGCAACTTGAATCCATACACTGATTAAAACTCACCCCCATCTAATAACACTGGACTTCACTTCTGCCAAGTAATTTTCCTGATGTAAAACTCTTAAAGTCTACTCTCTTAATCTACCTCTGTAAAAGCCCATCTTATTATGATAAATGAGACTTTTCTAATTACTACAATCATACATCCGGATTAATTCCTAGGGTTTTTCAATTATAAAATATTCTATACATCACTAATATGAGTCACTGATGACTTTTCCTCATAAGTGGTAGTTCATATTGTTAATTTTATGGTCTTGTATCCTGAATTACTAACAGCACAACATCATGCAATCGTATCACTGCACTGAACCGAAATGGTTTTAGTGGTGGTGAATTATATCTGTTATCAGATTTATTGTCTATAAAAGTTGTAAATATATGGGCACATGCCCCCCCACCTCACCTTGTCACATTCGTCTAACCCAGATGTTCTCTTCTTTTTCACTGCTGTCTCCTCTTCCCTTTCTTCTCTCCCTCTTTTCTTCCCCTCCTCAGATGCCAACCCATGTGATCTCTGACCATCAGGCATTGGGTCAGGCTTGTCTGGCGTCCTGTACAGCATGACCACCGAGGGCTGGGACAGGCTGGGCAGGTAGGCCAAGCAGGGGGGAGAGGAGGAAGAGGTGAAGAGGTGCTCGGGGTGGAGGGGAGGTGAAAGAATGGTGGGCTGGGTGGAGGACAGAGGCAGTGGGCTGCTGTGGGTGGCAGTTTGGTCACTGAAAAGAATTAAGAAAGTTTTAATTCCCAGCTTGGACCTGACAGGAAAGGACAGACATTGGACAATAGTGGATTTTATTTAACCCCACACACTGAATCAAGATGCATACTACTTCCTCATATTTGACTTTACCAAAACGACACTATTTTGCACTTGAGGAAACCAGAACAGAGTCACATGGTCTCTGTATTTACTGTGGTGCAACATTAAATGGATGTAATGATTGGACTTAAAGGAGACAGAGGAGAAAAGAGCAACAGAAAACTCCAGAAAATCTCTTTGCAAAGTAGGCAATTTGATTGGTATGTCTTTCTGCCTTAGTGTGTAACTGTGATGAAAGAATTGGCAAATTAAGTTCTCTGTTTGCCTGTGCTCTAATGTCTTAATGACAATCAGCATGGCAGGACATATCTGACACTTGTCTAGGAAGTGATACCAGTAGCACCCAGTACTTCCTTATTGTGTGAATGAAACCGTATGCAAAATGGAGTGAGCTGTGTATATGACCAACCAGCAAAAGTCCCTGTTTCCAACAACTGAAACACAAGTAAAGCTTTTAAAATGGTTCCTAACCCCCCTGGGACTGATTCTTCTGATTTCTCTTGCTGATGTGCAGACTTCTAACTAGCTATATCCTACCTATAAGCCTCCAACTGTTGTCCCGTGGGCTACTACTGCCCTCACTGGATTTTTCCTCCACTTCACATGTAAAATATCCCTTTTCAACACACAATTCCATGTCCTATTATCTCACTCCACCAAAAACACTTAAAACAGACACAGCCTTGGGGCAGATGGGGTTTGGCCACAATCAGACCACCTATAATAATAACTAATTACTTTGTGCTGTATCTGAGGAAGCCAACACATTCACAGGAGACAATAACTATTCATATCCACAGCAGTCCACTCCTGTTATATGTAGCCTAAAGCTAAACCAAGAGAGTGTGTATCTCTGTGTGTGTATGTGTGTTAGCATAAACTCACTCAGTCCTGTTTCCAAACTGCAGTCGACACACTGCGCTGTTGTTTGTAGGCTTTCTGGAATAATCCACAGGCTGGTTCTGCAGACCTGATGTGAAGAATTGTGATTTAATCAAACAGGGAAGACAATATAAAAATGTTCCATTGTTGACTCAAGTAAATTCTGTCTCTCTTACCCATTAGTTCTCTTTGTGGGCTGCTGGGGGCAGAGCTGATCTGCCGTTTGACGACTACAGAGGTTGGTGTGATGTTGAAGGAAGCGTGACGTGCCAGCTTGGATTTTCTGAGGTCCTGGCCTGCCATTGACTGCGAGGCCTCAGGCGGCGTGACAGGCACCACATTCACCGTATTCGCTATAGATGATAATGACAGTGAGATAGTTATGGTCTGAGGTGGTATGAGAGCAGTAATGACAAATGCATTTATAATTGGTCTGACTGGACAAATGATAAGTGACTGAAAGTGCAGGTACAATATGCACCTTACATATATTAATACATTCATTCATCTCTTGCATTACTGATACTGACTTCCACACCTCATGTTTGCCTTTTTATAATTAATTTAAAAAATAGAATTTAAACGTTTTTACTCTAGTAGTGCATCTCCCTCCTTTTTGTTGTGACCTTTTAGTAGATTCATAACAAAACATGTTTAAGTCTTGTCTGTTAATTCTTACCAGCATTTCCAGAGTTGTTGAATTTGACTGGACCGAGCCACTTAAAAGCTGGCTTCCTGCCTCTCTCCTCACGCACCTTCTTTATGAGGCCAAGGCTAGTCAGAATATTGGCGATATCGTACAGTCGTCGCACCTTAGCTAGAAACACAGGGACAGTGTTTAATTTTGATAAAACAAAGGAAACAGATTTTGTTACCATGTGGGTGATGCAAGTCTCATCTTGAAGTGAAACTTGGCATCTTATTTATGTCAGCATTTGAACTTCTGGACAGCTAATGTTACCATGAAAAGTCATGCCTTGAATGCACACACAACACCTGTGCTGGATTTCTTACTTTTGTACTTGCTGTGGCTCGATGAGTCGTGACTCTCCTCGATGAGGATCTTTGCTGCTACATCCAGAGTAACAGTCTGGGTTTTGGAGACCAGGAACAACATGACAAACTTCTGGCTCATGATGCGCAGAGATTTGTCTCTCCTGTTGACGCCGGCTGCAAACATCATAGGTACATACAGTGTATCAAACTAGTAATAGAGCTTTCAGTCAAACCTTAGCAGTCAGAGAACTTGTTACTTCATTTAAAAGACAAACCTTAATCCACTATAGAAATCTGAATCATTACAGCAGCAAGCAATAGAATTATTATTTGTGAAACACTAACATCAATAAGAGATACCATGATTGCTTCCATTTATAATGAACTTCCAAATTCAAATATCTGTCATTCTTTCATTCCAGGGCTTTCACTACCATAGAAAGGCTTAAACGCATTGCATATGTGTTTTTGTGGAGCATCTAAGCTGAATGAATGTCAAAAGGTGACATATCAGAATGAAAGTTAAAAACAATGATGAGTTATAGTCACTGAAAAATAACAGAGAGGTGACTTGGCAACAGGAATAACCTGTCAACCAACAACCAGCTTTTGGATGAATGTCTGTGTGATTGGCAGCATCACCAAGCTAATCACTGACTCAGGGCAGTAGCTACAGCCACTGATAACTTTATCCTCCACAAAGAATATATGAAGTGGTCTATAACTTTGTGGGGGAGCAATTCTTGTCAGTGGTAACGATAGAGATGGCAGAATTGACGAAAATTTCGTCAGTAACGAAATTGCTAACGTAGCTAACGCATATTGTAACAACCACCCCACCCCCACCCCAAAACATTAATATTTCTACATGATTACATCTTAAAGATGATTTTAGCATTCACATACTTGGGATACTAAACACATTTTATCTATGAAATGCAAACACTACTGGTGTTAACACATAGAAGTCCTGATTTTCCGCTTTCACAAGCAAAGCAACACAGTAGTGGCAGTGATGACAGTGTCACGACTATAAATATAAAACACCACTATCTGATTTCTCACAGCTCTAACTGTTGTGTGAATTGGCCTGACATTAGGACTTTTATTTATTGCAAATTAGAAAGATGCTGTAATAACACCTTTTCCATTGTAGGTGTTTTTTAGTGGCCTTTACAACAGTTACAAATACTATTTTATAGTCATCACATTCAACCAACGACAATACCATTTATCTGTTTGTCACCAGGCTACCTCTTTGTCATGAGTGCTATTATTATCCAGCCACATTGCCAAGTCAACACACATCCTCTTAATGAAAAGCTGTGTGTGCACCTGTATGTATGGGGACGCAGAACCGCTATCGAACCCAGACTTGTATTCATTAATCGTAGGGAGTTAAGGCTGTAGTGTTCATTTGCTGGCAGATGCTTCTGAGATGAAACCCACACCTAAATTTTAGCATATAAGGCATTTAACTGCTGCTCTTATCCTGTATGTGCAACAATAAACCTTCAGGTCCTTTATCGCCACCATTAAAGCAACCAGCATTTAAGGCTGTGACAGCGCTAGACGAAAATGAGACAAAAGGGCCTTGCAGAATCTTTTGTCTAAAGGTTTCAGAATCTTTTATCATCACAGCCTTTATTCTAAGTTAATTACCACAGCCCACGTCATCCTCACGCCCTGGTCTGGTGATTCTGGTCTCGGTGGCCACCTCCATCTGGAGGTGGTAGCCCTGCTGCCATCCCCTTTGTTGCAGCTCTTCCAGAGTGGGGCCCAGCCGCTGGCGACCATACCAGGTGTAGCTGTTTTTGGCTATCCTGCCCACAATCATGAGAGACTCCAGCACATTAACGATGTCGTAGATACGTCGCCGCTCCACTCCTGACGATGCAAGTGCGAGAGAAGAGAAATGAACCCACCATTTTCAAAATAATATGGGCTTATATCTAAACAAAAACTAAGCAAAGGGTCAGAGTTTTGATTAAAATGAACCAAAGTTCAAATTGCTGCACAGCACCTCTCCATTAAGTACAGTTATATCATGTTTGAATGAAAAAGGAGGTCTACTTATCAACCAGTGTTGGGCCGTAACTGTAATAGTACTGCTGTAAAAAGTTGTAAATAAAATTTCAGTAATAATATTACAGGTACTCCCTCCAAAAACAACTTGTTACAACATTACTTTTGTTGTCACCCTAGCAAATATTGATCTGAAATCCGACAGTGAATATCCGTAGTTGTCGCATGTGCACACATCACTACATGTCATTTAGCAGCACCATAAGCAATAAGCTAGCTTAGAAGATGGAAGTGCCTGCATTCAGTGATTTTATTGGGATGAAAGGTGATAAGGACATTACTGTAAAATGTAAGTTGTGTGCAGGCAGTGATAAGACTCTTTCCACTGTGAAAAATATGACCTCAAACCTCTTGAAACACTTATTAAGACAGCAAAGCAATGTGAAGCTTATGGAGATACACTCCAACATAGATGAGCCCTCTGCGGCTACGGAGGATGGCTGTAGCCCTTCAATGGCTAAACAACCAAAACTGGATTTTAATCATCAACAGCAGGCTACAACAAGCAACAAAGAACTAAAGAAGCTTGTGGCTGGATAGGTGGGGGGATGAAATGTTGTCCATTGCAACAGATCCTTAGAAAAATACTGGTCACGGGCAGCGGACCCCCAGGTAAACCCCCCCCCCCATTACCAGTCTGTGGGGTTTAAAGGAAAAGTAATATAACGAGTAGTGAGTTACTTTTGACAGGGAGTAATAAGTAAAGTAATAATATTAACTTTTAAAAGAGTAATGAGTAATATATTACATTTTTTAAGTAACAAGCACAACACAGATATCAACTGCACCTAAATCCAACAAAATAAAAAATGTACTGTTTTCAATAACAGCACAGTCACAAGCTGGGACTAGTCAAGTCATAGATGTATCTCCCTTGTCAAATGTACTGGCTCTTACCCAGACTGGTTGCCACCTCATCCAATGAGATCCAGATGGGACTTTGTGGATCTGGGTAATCAGGGTAGAGGGCCAGGAACTTTTGGCACAGTAGACCCAGACTCTTCTGCTTCCGGCTTGGCTTTTTCTCTACATCATCCTCTTCATCAACAGCTTCAAACTGGATAAATGGACACATACAGAAATAGGCATTACCTCTGATTATTTTACTGCCAATTTAGAACAATTTTCATCAGCTAAAGTAGGGCTGTATGTATAAACAGATAAAACAGATAAAGGCAAACAAGACCAACAATGTAGTGCACTTCCACAACTTTTTTAAAAAACAAGTAATAAATAAAATAATAAATAAATTAGAACAAAATAAGTTTGCTCATGTATGTGCCTCAAACTGAAAAATTCTAAACATTTTACAACATTCTACATTTTAAACATAATTAACAATAAAATTCCAGCCAGTAACTCAGTCCAATAATATTTTAAGGCTGGCACACCATGGCTTAGAACTAACGGAAAATAAGTTTAACTTCAACTTTAGTCTAAGTAAACATGTTTCAACATGGCCAAAATGCTGATAGGGTTACAGATCTAAACCTTAAAGGTTTTTAGCCAGAAACACCAGCCTATTCACATGATCTGGTTTCAGTGATGAACGCAAGCAGGAGACAATATTTCCGCCAGTGCTAAAGACTCGCTCTGATGAAGAACTAGTGGCTGGAATACAAAGATATTTCCTTGCCAGGTTGGAAAGCCGTGGATAGATTCTCCGAGATTCCTTCCACCACTTCAGTGAGTCTTTAATTGACGACTGTGTTGCGGAGGATGTTTGTCCTTCTTTCTGTTTGTTTATTAGTTGGTCATATGTCGGTCTGTGTTTGAATTTTAAATGGTTGAAAAGATTTGTGGTGTTACCAGCCGGTGCCGACACAACCGCGTAGCAAATCTTGCATATACTATGTTTTTGATCCATGTCCGCTTCTTCGAATGCAAAATGTTCCCAGACAACAGAATTTCTTTTACCTTTTTTGTTGACCAAAGACTTCTGTGGCTGCTCTTTTTCTGCCATCTTCCCTCGCGCTGATTTTTAAATGCGATCAGATACGACATACGCAAGGGGGAAGGGCAAAAGAGAAAGTGCGGATGCGCGAATGAAGGCTAAAATAACTTTAAAAAACGGAATAATCATTTTTTCTCGATTACACCATTTTTGTGATCGTTGAGCCCCGAAATCAAAATTGAAAATTTGATTAATTGCACAGCCCTAAGCTAAAGTAACACATCCCAGCTCAGCACCTGAATTCCACTTGTGCTTTAGAAAACTCCCTATCAGCTGTTGATATGAGTAAAGTGTTATTCTGTGGACTTGAGATTTCTGGATTCCTTTAGTAATCTTTGTAACCATGTTTTTGATAATATAGTTTCAGTCTTAGCCTTTTTGTCAGGAGCTAAAATTTTGCATTTCACATACCTGGCAAGAATCTTCCACCTCCATATTCTCCACCACAGTATCTGGACTTGGGGTCTTATCCTTCTCATTCTCTATGGGTCTAAACAGCATTTTTTTCATCTCTCTGTCTCTAATGTCTGGACTCGCCGCGCTGATCAACATCTTCAGATTGGCTGTGGGTGTCCAGGGCTCAGCCAGAGCTGTGTGTTTGATGGGGGTGATGTGGGTCAAGTCAGCGGTGACGCCATTTCTGTTTATCAGCAAAGCAGGGATGATGGACTCAGCAGATTTCAGTGGTGTGGATCTTCTCCTTTCTGTACAGATGTTTTCCTGTGTTGGAGACAGTTTTGTGATTGTATTAGAGGGTCTTTGCCTGATTCTGCAGTGTTACAAATGCTTAGTTAAGGTTTCACTTGTGTACATACTGGGCATATTTCAGAGGCTTAAGGCTTAGAACTGGTTTGTGTGGAGAAAAATGTGACATTGCAAAGCACCATTATAATACAAAGTATATGCAAACCTGTTAATCTGATTCTGCAGCTCTCCTTCTGTTGTCTCATGTCTATCCTGCTAACAGTTATAACGTTACTGCTTACCACACCTTAGATCAAGCTGTAGTCCCCCTTACCTTTTGTTCACTTTGGCCCCCATCCTCCACTGGCCCCACCATGAAACTTTTCCTTGGACTTGTGAGGTCTTTCAGTGACAGACATTCAACTTCCATCTGGAAAAGCTGCAGTCCAAAACGTAAAGCTGTATCTATAAAATCATAAATAAATTACCTGACCAATATCTTAGCGGGGTGATAGTTAAGCTAAGGACGTTTCAGCCAATAATTTACAGAAAACCCCGACGAGTGAGCAGCTGAAATTGGCGCAAAGAACATCACCTAACGTTAACTAGCCCTCAGCAAGCTAACAGCTGGAACCTAGCTACCAATCTCCCTATTTAACAGTTGGATTCATCGCTAACATGAAGTAACCTGTTCAACTGCAGCTGATTTAGCAAGTTCATGGGTGAGTGTATTGCTTTATGACGATAATTAATAACGTTGATATAGGATGTAACAGCGTTAGCGTTATTCACTTAGTAAAAGGCAAATTCACTAAAACTAGTCCAAATTAGCATAAAAACGTAAGTATGGCTGAGCCCATGAGAAACAACAAATATACTGAGGCGACTCATTTATCTCCACTATGGCTAATTTGGCTTTAATTAGCTACCGGGCTAACATGACTAGCTCAAATGACACAAACATCATAACTTGCTGTTAAGCTACACGGCAAGCGACAAACCACTGGAGGGAAAGCAACATTCCTTACCTTTCTCTGCTGTTCAATGAATGAATGAATGAATACAGCAGTATAACTCTGTCCGATATGACAGACTGGTCAGCGCTAAGGTTTTTTTTTAGACCAACATAGCAACTAATTTCACTCTCTGAAATAAGCGGGCAATCAGCCTGTACCTACACGTTTCAGAAACGGCTACCCTGGCAGCGGACACCATGTACTGTACCGAGGAGACTTCAACATCACCCGCTCAAGCTCCTTTTCTGGCGCTCTTAGGCATCTGGATCACTCCAGCCAATCATCGCCCAGGTGTTAGGAAGCGTCAAGCTGCTTCAGCCAATCAGCATTGTTGGACTCTGGTATGCTCGTCAGTGTCTACCAATGGGTGTGAACAACGACCACGCCCCCAGAGTTGTGTTGGCGGGGCAACCGCCGCGCTCCGTTCAAGCCTGTGGCAGAGTAGGAAAACAAAGACGTTTCACCCTGCAGCTATTTTCGAGTACAGGACCAGAAATGGGACGGGAAAAGTTGGTCAGTAGTTTTGGGGTTAATTATCTGGAGCAATTGACACAGACAAGTATTACGGATAAAACCAGAAGCTAAAATTTACGTGACAAAAGCAATTAACTCACTTCCAAAGTGTTATATCACACAGATGGAGAATGATACATTTTTTCATTTAAAAATATAACCAATCCATGTCCATTACAATGTGAAAATGTGATGGTTTGACATTGGTTTGACATTACTTCGGTCATTTTAATCACATCTTAATGATTAATAACCATCTTCACTTTTTAGAGGAGCTTAAATTATTGTATTGTTACTACCTTGAAAAACAGTCTGAGATTGTTTTACACGAGTGACTTTCACAGATATAGACGATCTTTGACTGTCAGCTGAGAAGTTTAGCTGGTTTTCTAATGACACTAACGTTAAGTAATAAATCCGCGCACGTAGAAACCCGCTATTAATACCTTTCACCTAATTACTCAAGCATTTGTGTCAGCAGCTGGTTATAATTAGCTCTGCGGCTCAAACAGGCAGATGGAAACCCGGGGGAGGTCGGAGACAGCACCAGTGGCGCTAATATTATCGGGGCCACAGCGCGAAAATTTGTAGTGGGTGTGAGAAAGGTTTCATTATTTATAACAGCCTTTCTGAAGCAGTCTACTCCCAACTTCTTGCATTATACAGAGTTCCCATGCATCCTGGAAAACCAGGATTCTTTAAAACCAGCTTTCCAGTCATAGAAAAGTCATAAAAATTCAGATAAATTGTAGTGTCCTAGAAAAACACTTCGTCATCCTGGAAAATAATTTTCATATTTGTGTATTTTCCTTTTGCTGAGAGCAAACTGTTAGATCATAATATGAGCTGGCAGCTGAAATTAGGGCAATGTGTGAGATCAACTTGGCAAGAGTAAAAGTTTATGGGCTGTTTTAGTAATGTTTTTGTACACTCTGAACACCGCAATCAGTAATAGAAATGGACATTCAGCA
>NW_018127931.1:5124539-5139292 GCF_001952655.1 Monopterus albus | reverse complement strand
AGCAGGATTAAGCCAAGAGCGTTTCTGGAAGGGCATGGTAGATTTGAGGGTCAAGTGTATTCTTGAGTTGAATTTGAGTCAAAAATAACACTCCTTTTGAAGATATAAGTCAAATCTAAACTCATGAACATGAAACCTATCTGTAGGCACTTCCTGAGGAAATTGTTATCTGTGATGTCCATTGCCAATAAACCTACACAAATACATTTAGAAATTACAGTGGAAAAAGACAACTCTTCTTGACTGTTGCTGTATTTATTATTGCTTGTTAGAGTCAAGTCAGATTGCTTTTAATAGTTATGCTAGCCTCTACAGCTTCAGGTTTTAAATTTTTCACCCTAACCTGTGATGTAAATGAGACTGGGGAGAGAGAGGCAAGATATACTACAGAAAATAAAGCTCACATTTATTATAGGATACTAACAGTCATACACTGAGGGCCTGAACATCTGTGTGTCTGTGTGGGAGAGTGTGACAATCAATAATCAAGCTCATAAAGTATATTCATTCGAAAAATAGTAAATCTGATACACTTTAGAAGAAACCCTTCATTTCTATTTTGTATAGGCTTCGCCCTCTAAGCACTGGCTGCAATATGGGCTTCATCCTACCCAGAGGCCCACATCCCCACTGCCCACAAAGGGCAATCTCCCCCCAGGCCGCTTGCCCATTCTGTGTATGCTTGCCTGCGGTGGAGAAGCAGCGCCAGGCTGATGCATTTGCGACCACCAGGGAACATGACCCTGATGATGACGGCAGCTGGGCAAACTGCGGTGATGATCTCTCGGTGGATGACCTTCTGGAGTTCCTTGGCATGATCAACGCAAAATGGCCTGAGTCCATTGGTTCGCCTCCCTCCATCGCTGGCTCCTCTGGCTCTCCCATTGGCCCATCGGTCCCCCCTTGCTTCCCAAGGCGGTGTTCTTCAACAAGAGACGGCCTACAACTCCACTACCATGGGACCAGGTCAGCGTCCGCATGTCAGACCCTATTCATCAGTGTGCATCCCAGGTAACAGTAGCAATCAACAACATGGCACTTCTCTCCATGTCCATCTCCCCCCTTTAGTGCACAGCCTAGGGCTCTTCCCACGGAGGCATTGGAGGAAAGTGGAAAAGCCATGGCAGCAACAATGACCCTCTCCTCCTCTGCCGCATGGGCAAGGCACGCATGAAGGCCTGGGCGACCATGATTCATAGCAATATGTGGCTGCACCTGTTGCAGATCCCATAGCAGATCCCATCCTCGATCTGTCCCTCTTCAACAAATATATACAGACATATCAGTCTTCACAGATGCATCTCTGCTTGGGTGGGGAGACACATGCCTGCCACAGGCTGTGGGGGGAAGTGGCGTCAGACCCCGTTCCCCCACATCAACTGTCTGGAGCTAGCTATGGTGCTGAAGGTGCTGAAGCATACTGAGAAACAAATATGTGGTGGTGTGGTCGAACATCACAACAGCGATCACGTACATCAACCGGCGTGGTGGTGTTTGCTCTGCCTGCTTGCTGGAAATAGCACAGAGTCTCCTACTCTGGGCCCACCAGAACCTGTGCTCTATCAGAGTTGTGCACATTCCAGGTGAGCAGAACCACACCACAGATTTAATGTCACAAGGCAGACCTCAGCCAAGCGAGTGGAAACTGAATCCGTCCCTCATACAAGCGATGTGGGACAGATTTAGATGAGCAGTGGCGGACCTGTTCACAGCTCGCGAGAATGCGCAGTGCTCTCTTTGGTTCTCGATGAACGCCTGAGACAAGCCTCCACTAGGGGTGGATGCCTTCTCTTATCACCCCTGGCCTAGAGTTCTCCTTTACGCCTTTTTGATCCAGAGTCATCTCCCTGGACGTTTTTTTTTCTTCCTCCACACGGAGGCGAATCAGAAAGAGAGCTCCATATTCTCTGTTCTGTGTGCGCACTGTCCCATTATGTGGGCCACATGGTAGCTATCAGACAAACACAGCAGTTGTTCATACATTACAGGAGGCACTCTCTTGGGAAATCCCTGACTAAGCAGCAGCTGTCTCACTGGTTGTGTGGGGCCATCATACAGGCATACGTGTCAGCAGGGAGAGATCCCCAGTCTGGCATCAGAGCTCAATCCACAAGGGTTTTTTCCTCCTCCACAGCACTTTTGAGAGGGGTGGCTGTGGAGGACAGTTGCACAGCAGCCTCCTGGGCTTCCCCATGTCCTTTTATTCACTGCTATTTTCGGGACACATTTCAATTCTCACTGGCTCATTTGGTTCTAAGTGTTATGCGTGATCAGGAGGCTCCCCCCGACGCGGAGCCTGAGTGCACACACGCCACGGAGCGCTGATGCTGCATGTGTTGCCGGCGGCTGCATTGCCCTGGCCTTATTCACTCGGACAACTGGCTGTTAACTATCATCTGACAGTTCTGTCAACGCAAAGGTAATGGTATGTGTCTGTCCTTACTGCGTGCACAAACTCTCTGTGCGCCCTCCCCAGCACTTCTGTCCCCCGCTGTCAGCCCTACCTGCATGACCATGGCTGGCTACCGACGTCACTTTTCATTTGTTGTTTTCTGTCCTCCCCCCCCCCAAAAAAGAACGAGCATCCGTCTGTTACCATACGTAGCTAACGTCTCCCTGCTCTCACAACGGAAGCCATGTTAGTGCATTGTCTCCGGGCACACACGCTCACTGTGCACCGTTCCTTGCACTTCTGTCCCCGTCTGCCAGTCCTGACTGCTGTGAGTGATCAACAATCAGCATTATGTCTTCATATTTGGCTTTTGTTGCTCAAACATCTGACTATACCATGAGTAACTATGACTAACTGCCTACTTCCGCAAGTTGTCTTTTTGTGCGTTTTATCAGGTGCACACGCTTACTGTGCGTCCTTCCCTGCACTTATCCTCTGACAAACATAACCGCCGTCCCTGCCTTCTCACAGTGGCAGTCAGGTTCTATATGGGGCATGATTGTGCCTGCTTCTCAGACAAGGCCTGTTGCAGGAAAGGGGGTGTTGTACTTTGCCTGCTATTGCGAGATATGATGACAAGCTGTGATGTTGTTTATAATGCTCTTGGGCAGCGGTGAGCCAGTGGGGCATTGACTACATCCAGCTGCGCTTTTATCCCAATAGCGACAGCTCTTAGAGGGCAAAGCCTATATGAAATAGAATGATGGTTACGTACAGTAACCCAAGCTTCTATGAGTATAGGTGTAGCCCTCTAAGCTTGCAGCCCTGCTGACTCTACCTCCACCAGCTGAAGAAAGAGTGCTGGCATAGGTAGCAGAGCTCAGGTAACGCAGACTTTTATACGGCCACAGCGGACCTGGGGTTAGCACACCTATGTTATTAAACTATCTTTCTAGGCTATGAAAAACGCTTCTGACTTAGTGGAGTACCACCTCCTTTCCAGTTTTCATGATGCCTGCTTTAGGGAGTGGAGCTGCGAGCTGTACCATGGGGCCTCCTCTGTTTCACTGCCTTCTTTTTCCGAGGGGCAACAGTATCAAGTGTTTTATTCAGAGAGGCTGCAGCACTATCAATAAGATTATTGACTTCTGTGGAAGTAAAGTTAAGGTGGCCACCCTTCATTGTTTTGGCACATGGCACTGAAGTAAAAAATGAAGGAATTCTTTCCTTAAATTTGGTAACAATATTGTCAGATAGACATCTACTGTAGTGTAGTTGTTTCCCACATAGTGTATAATCCAGTAATGTTCATCATGGAGGTCGATTCATTGGACTCTGGGGTAGGGGCGGTTCTGTCCCAGTGCTCTGCTCAGGAGGGGAAGTTACACCCCTGTGCCTTTTTTTCCAGGCGTCGCTCCCATGCTGAGAGCAACTACAGCATTGGGGACAGAGAACTACTGGCCATTAAGTTAGCACTGGAGGAATGGTGACATTGGCTGGAGGGCTCCAAGCAGCCGTACCTGGCCTGGACAGATCATAAAAACTTGTAATACGTGCAGACTGCCAAGAGACTTAACCCCAGACAAGCCAGGTGGTCTCTTTTCATTGATCGGTTTACTTTCTCCCTCTCTTTTTGCCCAGGTCGCTGTAACGGCAAGGCCGATGCCTTTTTACGTCAGTTCACCAGGGAGGAGGAGTGCACAGAACCAGCATACATCCTGCCCCAGTCTGCCCATGTAGGAGCTGCCCACCTCAGCATCGAACAGGAGGTCATCAATGCCCATGAGTCAGAACCAGGTCCCTCCTCTTGTCCACCGAACCGTCTGTTTGTCCTGGCACCTCTTTGCACTAAGGTACTTCAGTGGTGTCACACCACCAAGTTCACATGCCAGTAGCACGGACCTGCTATGTAGTACACAGACGATTTTGGTGGCCAACTTTGAGGGAGGACGTCTGTGAGTTCGTGGTCACATGTTCAGACTGTTCCAGGAGTAAGACTCCCACCAGCAAACCTGCGGTACTGCTGTGTCCACTTCCCGTGCCCCAGAGACCTTGGACCCACATCTCTGTGGACTTTGTCACTGGTCTGCCTGCATTTCAAGGCAACACCACCATACTCTCACCATACTCTTGGACAGATTCTCCAAGATAGTTAATTTTGTTCCTTTGCCAAAACTGCTGTCAGCCAAAGAGACAGCACAGCTACTCATTCAACATGTTTTTTGCCTACATGGCCTTCCCAGAGATGTAGTGTCGGACAGAGGTCCCCAGTTTGTGGCCTGGTTCTGGGCTGAATTCTGTTGACTCTTGGGCATATCTGTCAGCCTTTCTTTGGGTTTTCATCCACAGACCAATGGTCAGACTGAGCAGCTTAATAAGCAGCTGGAAACTGGCCTGCGTATCTTGTGCCACTAGGACCCGTCGCTATAGGCAGATAATGTGACCTGGGTGGAGTATTCCCACAACTCTCTTCCTTCTGCGGCCACTGGTATGTCACCTTTTGAATGCGTGTATGGCTACTCTCCACCCTTGTTCCCCAGTCGGGACCCTGAGATCCAAGTGCCGTCTGCATCGGCCCTGGTCCGTAGATGTCACTGGGCATGGAGGGAGGCCCACCTGGTCTTGCTTCGCTCCTTCCAGTCTTACGAGAAATGGGCCAACATCCACCGTTCCTGGGCTCCCACCTACCAACCCAGCCCGAAGGTCCAGCTGTCTGCCCATGACCTTCCCCTCCAGACGGAATGTCACAAGTTGGCTTCGAGGTTTGTCGGTCCCTTTCCTGTGGCCAAAGTCATCAACCCTGCCACTGTCCGCCTCCGCCTGCCCCGCTCCCTCCGTCTTCACCCTACTTTTTATGTGTCCCGTGTCAAGCCTTGTTTGGTCCAGCCCTCTGGCTCCTCCTTCTGTGCATCCACCTCCTCCTCGCATCTTCGATGGGGGTCCTGTCTACACCGTCCGACGTCTCCTGAGGTCTTGGAGATGTGGGCAGGGACTCCAGTACTTGGTGGCCTGGGAGGGTTACAGGCCTGAGGAGTGGTCCTGGGTTCCTTCCCGCCACATTGTGGACCCTTCCCTCATCCAGGACTTTCAACGGGCCCATCCTGACTAGCCTGGGGGCAGTCACGGGGGGTCCATGTGAGGGGGGTTCTGTTGTGCTTCTGCCCTCCTTCCATCATTGTTCCACTACGGAACACATTTTTTTACCAGGTCTGACTTTACTTTTAGGAATGACTTCTTCTACAGTTTGCGTAGCAATATTAGGTTAATAAATTTACTTTCACTGTTAAAGGTAAATACAGTCCATTGCACATTATCAAATTTCCATCTACATGTCTCAGGCAAAGTTTCCATAGTAACTTCTATTCCAGCTTTAACCAAAAGAGGATAATGATCACTTCCTACTGTAGATCGCTTCAATACTTCCCAAGAACAGATCCCTGCAATATCACAGTAAGCTAAAGTTAAATAAATTGCTGATTCTTTATTCTGATAACAATTATACCGAGTTCCTTCACCATCATTTAAACAGACCAATCTTTTATCATCCAAGAACTCCTCTATGATTCTCCCATTACTATCTGTATGTTTACCACCCCTACTATGTGCATGTCTCCACATCAGACAATTTTTTCTAGAATCAGTCCTCCCACAGAATCCAACATGCCTCCAGTAAGTCAGCTACAAGGATTATAGAAATTAACAACAGTTAGGCTACTATTTCCAAACCACACCCTAACGCTTATGGATTCATATTATACATTAATATCAAGTATACTATAGTATAGACCATCTTTAATAAATGTAGCGACCATTTCCCTCATCTCTGTCCCTTCTAACTACCATGTATCCTTGAATGACAAAATCCCATTGTTTTTTCAGCCATGTTTCCTGAATGCACAATATCTGTGGTTTGTGTTGTAATTTTGTTAAATAGCTCTTGAATTCCAGCCCATTTGCAATAAGATTTCTAGCATTCCACTGAAGGATAGTAACTATCACTATGAACCCCTACCATCCCCTTGTGAACTAGAGCCTGTGTCTCCTTAACTTCCTCCCAGTGTAACCCCTTTATTCCCAGAAAGTTTTCTGCAGATCTAACAATAATTTTGATTCTTTCAGTTTTTTTATCAGTCTGCACAGCACAGTTAATCACATCTACCATAAAGAGTACAAAGTCCTTCTTGTCCACTATCAGGGAGTCCCTAGGTACTGTATGTTATGGCAATGGTCATTTTGATTCTTATCTCCATTCAATTTACTGATCGGCATGTGGTGATTTGCAGCTGAACCAACTTTCTTAACCGTTTCAGCCTAAGTTATTCTTTGTGTGGTTTTGATATACTGCACCTCGGCTGCCTTTTTGCTAGCTGCACAACCTCTATATGCCGAACAGTGCTCACCTCCACAATTACAGCACTTTAACTTAAATTCTGTAACACAGGTGCTTTAGTAGTGTGGGTGTATGTCGTGACTCAAAAAATTAGCTGATGTTCAGATAAACCTAGAAATTATCGAGCTTAATCCGTAATCTATCTGGTAGCAAGCACAACACGGTGCTGGTACAGTAAACAGAAAGTGAATACAATACAGTTATAAATTCATAGCCTACCTATTACTTCATGACAGTTTCCCAACCTCTCCATGAGATCCCCAAGGATGCCCAAGAAGAATATGTAGGTCCCAAGATGATTTCAAGGGAAAGGAAAGTTACATTTTTCAGATTTTTTTCTTATTTTTCCCTGCAGACAGAGGACATTTTCCAACATGTACTTGTATTCTTGTGGACATGTAAAACATCATCAGTCACTGCCCAAGTACTTTTCCAATTCAAAGTCTGCATCCAGCCAAGTACATAAAATGCCGTAACCATTTAACTATCAGGGCACCTAAGTTTTCCCTGCTTTTTAAATAGAATTACACTTAGACCATGTCTTCTGATAGGCTAGTAGTTTCTTAGTTAAAATAGTTCTTTAGAGTGGCAAGTCTTTGTTTTATCTTGTAGTCAACACATTTTCAAACTAAAGTCTGACTAGGAAATGACTTCACCCAACCCAAGCCAAATTTGACATGACAGGCCCCAGACTCATGGCAAACTCATGATTAAATAACATGTCAGGACCACTGGCTGTATATAAATATGGACCCTACTGCACCTTGATTGCCCCTTGGCGGCTGGTTGTAGGTCATAAATAACCTCCTCCATGTTAGTGGATGGGACATAAGCCAAACTAAAAAGTACAAATTGAAATTTTTTTTCCCAGAGTTGAATTCTGTAGTTTTTGTAGTTACCATGCTGATGTGTGTACAAGTGATAATTTTTCTGGCAAGTTTGTTTTTAATAAGTTATTTCAAGATATAAAAATATGTGTGTTTTAGTTGATTTGCCAGCTTTGATTGCCAGTTTGATACATCACTCAACTACTCAGTCACTACTGTGCAGAATCTTGTTGCAAAATATCAAGGTGGCAGCTGCTATATTGACAATATTTTGGCTTCACTTCTGCATAGTGGAGATAAGTAGTGAGGCATTATTCATATTTATATACAATCAATGGCCAGGACTGGCCCAATTTCAGGTGCTGAAGCTAGTCTAAAGCACTGTTAACAGGACCTGGTTCTTGGCCCAACTCAGCCATATGTCAGCTGCCCAAGACAGCTCTGACAGCTGTAGGTCTATATGAACCCATCACCATTCACATTTAGTCTTCTGCTCCCCATACCTTTGGTGTAATTTGGCTAGCTACTTGGCAAAGACCATTTAAATAAGTCCAGACAGATTGCCAGAAACAAGTGCCTATAATGTTACATTTTTTTTAAATGTCATGATTCGGTGCAGAGATTGCCAGCACCCTTTGTACAAATGTTCTGTTGCTGTAATTAGTTTGAGCATCAAATCAAATGGTGGTGCGTACTGGAAATGTTTAATTGCAGATATGCAGATGGCAGCTCTGGCTGTTGACAATTGTGAAACACTGATTAGCTGTAATAGCTGCTCATCACTTTGTATGAGAAGTATGATTATGGTTTTCAAGGATAAGATGCATGTTTGCATGCATTTTGTGAAACCCTAGATGTTATACCTAAGGTTTATGTTCTTTGCTTTTCTGCATTTGACTTCACAAAACTTGTCATTACACTCCCCATTGTTTTGTCTTTGTTCAAGTCCGACTCCTTTTATTTGGTCTTGACAACCTTTACTTCAAGTGCGTCCATTTTACAACACATATCAGAACCACCCCCTGCACGTCATGTGACTCTTTACAGGTGCCCATCTAGCTCAAAGCTGTTACATTACATCCTCCTTCATTTATTTTTTTTTGTTGTTTTGTTTTTTGTTTATATATATATAATAACTATCAAACTTTAACATTAACAATTCAGCATGTGGTTATTTCCTACTATCTGTAAACATCTGTGTATTTCACCATTTGCATATCTCTGTATCTCACAGGAATTTTAACTTGTCTGCCAAATCTAGTGTGATATGCATGTTTTCCAAACTGTCCCTCACATGCCTCATTGTCATCTGCTACCTTGGCTTGCACTGATGAAGTCATTTGTGTCGCCTGTTGATTTGACTCACAACTCTTCCTCTCCAGGTTTGTGTTTTTCTCCATCTCCTGCTGGTTCTCATCTGAAAACATCATTTCTCCTGTCTTCCTTAAATG
Organism: Monopterus albus; assembly: GCF_001952655.1. NCBI lineage: Eukaryota > Metazoa > Chordata > Actinopteri > Synbranchiformes > Synbranchidae > Monopterus > Monopterus albus. The sequence goes on along the minus strand of NW_018127931.1, from coordinate 5,130,232 downwards.
TTTCCGGTTTCTTCTGTACACACCACCGTCCATTGTGCGTACAACAAACGATCTCGGTTGTTCATGCTTACGCAGCACTACAGCTGGTTGCCACGTTTCTCCTCTTTGCATCCATATTTTCTCTCCAGCTTGTAGATCCAACAGAGTCTTTGTATGTCTGTCATAGTACTGTTTTTGTTTGTCTTGCTTTCCTTCCAGTTTCTTGGTAATATGAGAAGATCCTTCTGGTGTTAGTAATATGGTGGACACAGGTAGTTTTGCTTTCAGTCTCCTTCCCATAAGCAACTGTGCTGGTGACATTCCTATGCCCTCCAGTGGTGTTCTGCGATATTCCAACAGTGCAATGTAAGGATCTCCTTTACCTGCCTCTGACTTTCTCAGTAGATTTTTAACAGTCTGTACAGTTCTTTCTGCTTGACCGTTGGACTGGGCATAACCTGGACTTGATGTTATATGTTCAAATTCCCAACTTTCTGCAAAGTCCTTGAACTCCTTGCTTGCGTACTGAGGACCATTGTCTGATATCACAGTGTCGGGAATGCCATGTCTGGCAAACATTGATTTTAGTCCAGTAATGACATTGTTGCTTGTTGTGCCTCTCAACTTCATTATTTCAGGAAACTTTGAAAAGTAGTTCACACAGAGTAGAAACTCTGCTCTATTATAGTGAAACAGATCAGTTCCTACTTTCTCCCATGGTTGTCCTGGTAAAGGATGAGGGATTCGTGGTTCCTTGGGATTGCTGTTTTTGTTCTCATTACACACAGCACACTTAGATATCATTTCTTCAATGTGTGATGACATGCCTGGCCAATAAAGAATATCTCAGGCTCTTTCTTTACATTTCACCATTCCTAGGTGTGATTCATGAATCTTATTAAGCATATCTTGTCTTAATTGGTTTGGGACTATTAACTTTGTGGATTTGAACATCAGTCCTGATGTGTGGTTGATTTCATCTCTGTATGTCCAGTATTGCTGTATTTCCTTTGAACAGCACTCCTTTCTTTTGGCTTTTAACATGTTCTTTAACAGTTGCATTTCCTTGTCTTCTGCCGTTGTTCTCTTGAACAGCTGTAGTTTTTTCTCTGACATGGGCAACTGAGTTACTACCCAGTTTACTTCCAATTCTTCTTCCATTAGCTGTTCTTTGTGTTCCATGAGAAATGCTCGACTTAGAGCATCTGCAATGCGTAGTTCTTTACCTGGTCTATACGTCACATTTAGACAATATTTTTGCAGTCTCAGTAGCATCCTCTGCAGTCTCATCGGTCCTTTATACAGTGGTTTTTTAAAGATGCTTTGTAATGGCTTATGATCACTCTCAACCTGAATTTCTTTTCCATACACATATTGATGGAATTTCTCACAACCATAAACAATGGCTAACAATTCTTTCTCAATTTGTGCGTATCTGCGTTGACAATCTGTGAGTGCTCTTGATCCATATGCCACAGGCTGTCCATCCTCCAATGCCTTCTGAGCTAGCATCTATTGACAGTGTTACAGGTTTGTTGACATCAAAAAACTTGAGAGTTGGAGCATTGGTGACTAAATCTTTAAGCTGTTCAAAGCATCTCTTCTGCGCTTCTTCCCAATTCCATTCTGTGTCTTGTTCCAGCAACTTCCTCAATGGAGCACTTATCTCTGATAAATTAGGGATGAATTTGGCTAGATATTGTATCGTCCCCAGGAATCTCTGAAGATCTTGTTTGTTCTCTGGTGGTGTCAGCTGTGTCACTGCTCTTACTTTTTCATCATCTGGTCTTAGCCCATTTGCACTCAGTGTGTGTCCAACATACTTAATTTCTGTTGTTTGAATTTTGCATTTGCTTCTGATCAACCTCAGGTTGTTCTCTTGTGCTCTTTCCAGTACTTTCCTTAGTCTCTTATCGTGTTTCTCGATGGTGCTCCCCCACACGAGCAAATCATCAATGATGTTGACAACTCCGTCCAAACCTTCTATCATATGTCCTATGGCCCTCTGAAACACCTCTGAAGCTGAAGAGATCCCAAAAGGTAAACGCAGGAATCTGTATCTTTCTATCGGGGTGTTGAACGTGCATAACTTGGAACTTTCGTCATCAAGTTTTATCTGCCAGAAACCCTGATTTGCATCCAGTACTGAAAAGTGCTTTGCATGTGGCATACAGGACACCACCTCTTCCACAGTGAGCAGTGGATAGTGCTCCCATTTTATTGCTTTGTTTAAATCTTTTGGGTCCAGGCAGATTCTTATTTTCTTTGGAGTGACCACAGTTACCATGTTATTGACCCATTCTGTTGGTTCAGTTTGTTTTGCTATTACACCCATTTTTTCCATTCTCTGTAGCTCTTCCACTACTTTGTCTCGTAATGCCACAGGGATCTTTCTGGGTGCATGTACAACTGGTCTGACAGCAGTGTCGATTTGAATATGGTGTTCACCTGGTAGACATCCTAGTCCAGAAAAGAGTTCACTGAATTCTGTCAGAATATTCTCTTCCTTTTCTGTTGTTAACACTCTCTTTAGTAATCCTAACTTCAAACATGTTGCTCTTACCAGTATTGAGGGGACATCTTCTTTAGTAATCTCAAATTCAATGTTGTATTTTTGACCTTTGTGTTCACAGGTGAGTGCTCTTTTACCAAGTGGTGCTATTTTGTGACCTGCAAAACCAATAAGTTTAATATTGGTTGCTCTCAGCCTGCCTCTGATGTCCAGTGAGCTGAACGTCTTCAGTGACATTGCATTGTAACCTGCTCCAGTGTCTAGTTTAAAGATTACATTCTTCTTGTTTATTCTGAGGTTTTCTGACCATTTTGTTTCCTCTGAAGCCATCTCAATTGTCTTGATTTCTCTGTCACTCATGTCATGTTCTAATGTTCCCATGAACATGTCATTATCACTTTCTTCTTGCTCAACTAAATTAACTGTCTTTCCGTATTTATGTTGAGACTGATGTTTACACATCTTGGCAAAGTGATTTTTCTTATGACATACTTTGCACGTTTGGCCTATGGCTGGACATTTTCGTGCCTCATGCTTATAGCCACATCTGGTGCAATTAGTCTCTTTTTGTAGGAACTGGCTGTGTTTTGTTTAGTTGTGTTGTGCTTCATTTTGACTGTTGTTAGTTTGTTAATTTCCACTTCTTCAGTCAATGCTCTGACTTGGCTGGACGTGATTTCACTCGCACGGCAAATATCAATGGCTTTTTCTAGCGTGAGATCCGCTTCTCTTAACAGTCTGCTTCTCACTTGGTCATTAACAATACCACAAACAATTCTGTCACGTACCAGAGAATCATACAGTTCTCCAAATTCACAGTCATTAGCTTTATTCTTCAGGTCCGTAACATATGCGTCTATGGACGCCGCTGGTTTCTGTGCTCTTGTGAAGAATATGTGCCGTATGTAGGTCAAGTTTTTTCTGGGCTCACAGTAGTCCTGAAACTTTTTTTTTTAGTGCTACAATATCATCTTTTTCATCATCTCCAAATTCAAAAGTATTATATACTTCAATGGCCTCTTCTCCTGCGATGTGGAGAAACGTAGCACATTGTACCCTTCCGGACTTCTCAGCTATGCCACTAGCAGTACAAAAGAGCTCGAAGTGTTGAATCCAGCTTCTCCAATTTTCGGAAAGATTGCCCTGTAAACTCAATGTCGATGGCGGCTGAAACAGAGCCATCTTCGTATTACCTACACTTCTGACACCATGTTTTGTCTTTGTTCAAGTCCGACTCCTTTTATTTGGTCTCGACAACCTTTACTTCAAGTGCGTCCATTTTACAACACATACCAGAACTTACAACACATATCAGAACTGCCCCCTGCACGTCATGTGACTCTTTACAGGTGCCCATCTAGCTCAAAGCTGTTACATTACACCCATTACTCACTTAAATGGCAGTCTTTGTATGAATTTCAATCACACTGGGGCCCCAAAATAACCACAACAAGAAATTTAACAACAGAAATTCAAAGAAAACTCTTAACTGAATGAAGTGATAACATATTTGTTTGTTTTCCAGACTAATGAGACTTGCTCCTTTTCACGAGTCTTCTGTTTTACATTTCAAATATTGTTACACTTTAATTATTTTGATGTGGTAAAGCTCTTTGTGCTCTATTACTGCTCTGATGTCTGCCTGGATAAGGTCTATACCCATTTTAGCAGTGTGTATTAAGAAGGCTTTTCCTTACCCTCATCCTCAGTTTCACTGGGCAGCATATGAGCATGTCAGGAGACCATCAGCTCTTTTTAGTGTAAACATGTATACTGTTCAGCATGTGTGCCGGAACATATTTTCAGTAGGAGGGGATGCCTGGGATACATGTGTGCATGGCTGCATGCATACACACAAAATGTTTTGAGCAAAATTTGCATGAAATTAATGTATAACCTATTGGCATACATAAAATGTAAGTACAGCCAAAATACTGTCTAGTTTTTCACATGCTATATGTTTGGATGTTTTCTAAAATTACTGTTTAACTCAGATTTGTGTTAACGTAATGCTACGACATAAACTGATCCTGGTTATGATCCACAATCTCATTCACAACATTTAGCTCGTCAGAGAACAACTCACAGCCTTCAGATGTACACCACCTTATAGATCATAAATTAATTTGTTCAAATGAGCAATACAGCAGCTGGGGACTGCTCTACTGTGACTCTCAAAAAACAAATCTGAACTGACCCACCAAATGTGAATTAGTGTTGACTATCTTGGCCAAAGGCCCAGCATCCTTTCAAAGAAATAAATCAATTCTAATTGAAAAGGAAGATCCATTAGCAAATCACTAAATGTTCATCTCTGTATTTTGGACATTTAGCTAATGTTCCTATCTATAACCACTTTAGTGAGAACAGAGATAAAATAAACATCAATTATTAGATCAAACGCAGCCGGGACCCCACTCTTGAGCCAGGCCCGGGGTTGGGGCTCAAATGGAAGCGCCTGGTGGCCGGGCCTCCCCTCACGGGGCCCGGCTGGGCTTAGCCCGAACGAGCGACGTGGGGACGTCCTCCCATGGGCCCACCACCTGCAGGAGGATCCGTAAGGGTCCGGTGCACAGTGGATTGGGCAGCAGTCGAAGGCAGGGGCCCCGACGACCCGATCTCTGGACACAGACTAGCCCTGGGGACATGGAATGTCACCTCGCTGGTGGGGAAGGAGCCCGAGCTTGTGCAGGAGGTTGAGAGGTAATACATAACACCGCTACCAAACTAAAACATTTTTGTATTGAATGCAGAAAGATTTAATTTCACCCCTTTCATTGTATTACATGTCGAGAGGCTCACTGGCCTGGGACTAGCCTCTGTTAGCCAACCTTTGGCCAGTGAAGAGGATTCAGAGAAAATAATACAACCAACCATCAATCTGAAAAAAAAGGAGGGTCGCCATGTGTTGGAGTTTACCCCGGTGAACGAGAGGGTCGCTTCCCTGCGCCTTCGAGTCGGGGATAGGTCTCTCACTGCTGTTTGTGCCTACGGACCGAATGGCAGTGTAGAGTACCCGGCCTTCTTGGAGTCCCTGGGAGGGGTGCTGGAAAAGGCCCCGACTGGGGACTCCATTGTTCTACTGGGGGATTTCAATGCCCACGTGGTCAGCGACAGTGACACCTGGAGAGGCGTGATTGAGAGGAACGCCCCCCCCGATCTGAACCAGAGTGGTGTTTTGTTATTGGACTTCTGTGCTAGC
>NW_018127931.1:5105955-5123631 GCF_001952655.1 Monopterus albus | reverse complement strand
GCCTTCCTAGGGAGGTGTTCCGGGCATGTCCCACCAGGAGGAGGCCCCGGGGAAGACCCAGGACACGCTGGAGGGACTATGTCTTTCGGCTGGCCTGGGAACGCCCCGGCATTCCCCCAGAGGAGCTGGAGGAAGTGTTTGGAGAGAGGGAAGTCTGGGCATCTTTGCTTAGACTGCTGCCCCCGCGACCCGGTCCCAGATAAGCGGAGGAAAATGGATGGATGGATATTAGATCAAAATCATGACAAGCAAGAAAAAAGAGAAACAGGATTAAAGGTTGTAAAGATTAAAGGTCCCTGTTACTGTAGAATGTAGGAGACAAGTGTAAGGAAAAGACATAAGAAATGATATTAGCAAATAGGAGTTTTTTTTACCCTAATAAAATCACTATAATGTTCCTGCCAGCCTGCACTTGGGTCCTGTGTCCTGATGCCTTGTACACACACCATTGACTGTTACTAGATTGGATATATGGAGATCAGAGAGGTCAGAACACAAAATGGGTATTTTAGCTGCGCGAGAAGACTTTTTCAATCTTGTTTGCTGACTGTCAGTCTGCTTCTTAACCCATTCCCCATGTAACCATGTCTTACATGTTACTTTAAACTGAGCAGATGTGTGATGCTTAATAGATTCAGCTGTATCGGAGAAGGGATATAACACATATTCCAAAGTTATATTTACGTACTTGGATTAGAAACAGACTTAAATGCAAATAATGCACTAACTTTTTTGGGTACTTTGCTTGAGTCTGTGAGTGCATGTTCAGAACACTGTGTATATGCAGCCTTAACATTTATACCAAAATATATTGCTACTGTAAATAAGTTTTAGATGGCCCAGAATTGCTGCCTGGATTATGTTCACTGGCAGGTTGCATTTATGTGTAAAGTCAAGTCAAAATATATTTAAAGTGTGAACTCACGCCACACTGTCTCAACACATTTTACAAGCAACAAAGAAAATAAAAACACTTTCCTAAACATTGACAAGCAATAATAGATTTCATGCAAACAACCAGCACTCATATTGGCAAAAATAAGAGAGATATCGCTTAAAATGAACTAAAAGCAAACATTAAAAAGTTAATCATAAGCTTAGATTTAAGAACCTCAAATGAGTTTGCAATTCTGATACTGACTGGGAGCGAGTTCCAAAGAAAGGGGGCATGATAGGAAAAGGCCCCATGGCCTGCTGAGTCCTTTTCACTCTCACTTTAGGCCAGGAGGCCTAAATTCTGTGAACATAAAGAATGATACTGCACATAAGGAACAGATAATTCAGACGAATACGATGGTGCCTTGCCATACAAAATCATATATATCAGTAAAAGCTCCTTAAAATCAACCCCAAAATGAATATGGAGCCAATATAGTGAAGTTAAAATGGATGTGATATGATCAAACTTTCTCAACATAGTAAAAATTTTAGCTGCTACATTTTGTACCATCTGCAGGCTTTTAGTATGTATGTGCAGGAGACCAGAGAATAAACCATTACAATAATCCAATCTGGATGACACGAATGCATGAGTAAGTGTCTGAGTTTCTGCCATAGAAAGAATAGGTATAAGTTTAGTAATACTACGAAGATGGAAGAAGGCCGTCTTTGTAATATCTATAATATGATGATCAAAGGAAAGAGCACCGTCAAATATCTCGCCCAAACTTTTCAGTCAAACTTTGAGACATGGCACAGTTATCCACCATTCTAGCTTGGTGGCCAAAGTGATTATTGAGGCGGGATGGACCAGTCACTAACATCTCTGTTTACTCTGCATTAAGAAGCAGGAAATTTTGTGACATCCAGTTTTTAAGGTCAAATAGACAAACCTCTAAATCAGCCAGTTGGGGAGAATTATCCATGTCCGTGTGTGCAAGAGGGTATGCACAAAGCATGAATTCCCCTTAAACCAGTTGGGGTGTAGCCTATTAGCACATGTCATATGAATTTAAGATGTTTCAATTCAATTTTGGACTGAGATTTGTGGATATACTTGGGGTTTTGTCTGTTAATGGCCCTAAGAAGCCTGTAATACAATATCACGCAAGTGGATCATACCATTTCCACTTTACAACATGAGCAGCCTAATGACAGCAGCATAAACCTATGACTCATGATTAAATCTGTATTGTGTTGGGGGAGCTGGACTACTTAGGGGTCTGTGGGGAGGGACTGTGTTCATCAGCACTACTGATGATCAGGTGTTCATATCATTTTTGTTGGGTGTAGACTACTTCATTGATCATGTGTAATTAACGTGGTTTAGACGAACCGCTGTACTGTTTGGAGGGTTTAGTAGGACTGACAGCAGTAGAGCTGGTAGTTTGAATGTATTAGAAAAGGCTATGTGGCCAGGGTGGCACAATTTGTTGTTAATAAACAACAAATAAATTTGTTGTACATGTCCTCTCCTCCATCAGTCTCTGGTGTCTGGACCCATCTCTATTCCCTCTTTTTTGCACAAATATTAGTATCAATATTGGTATTGGTGATACCAGCCCAGATTTTACTTGGTGTTGAATGAGAAAGGAAAAAAGTGGTATCACACATCACCAGCATTTTCCTTCTGAAGCCAGAAAAGTGTTTTGCTTGGTGTCTGTTCAGTAATGTAGTACTGTTTCAACAGTACTACATTATGTAACTGAAGTTATCTTGAAGAATCTTTAATAAAAGCTTGAGAGTAATAAGTGTTGAATACTGTTGTGACACTGCCTGATTTATACTCATGTTACAACATTCAGTCTTATTGCCAAGTTTAAAACATTTTTTTAGAGAAGTAATCAAACATAATTAAAAGTAATATACTTTGAAGTAAATGAAATAGTTGCATTACTTATTACATTTTTAACAGGGTAACTAACAATCTGTAACCTATTACTTTATGAAAGTAACCCTCCCAACACTGCTCATAACAACAACAGTTTTTTTAAATTTCTGTAACTATCATAAATTCTGTAGTACAGTTAAATAACAAATCCAGTGTGATATAAAACCCATCTAATGTGTTCTTAAAAATATAACAAACTGTAACTGATATCTTCCATCCTTATTAAAGCATCACTGTTTAATACATAGCACTTGACACACATGAATCACAGAACTTTTAAAGAGTGAAGATATAATAAATAAAAGAAATTAAAATACAGCACAGTAGCATACACACTGCAACATTTTTGTTCAATTTTGAAAATGTCTTAGTGCTTAATTAACATTTCTTTTAGGCACATAACTCATTCAATTTGAAAATACGTTGGTCTCTGAATACACTGCTAGACTGGGGACCTTATTGTCCTTGGTTGATGCAAACTTTTGTATCAGCATTGGCCTCGAGACAAACAGCTACACTGATTAGAATGCCCTGAATCAGCAAAGGGAGTTGAACTGCCGGGCAGGCTGGGACTTGTCTATTTATCAGGTTGTTAGGGAGTCAACTGAAGCTGCTTGCATGGGTCCCAAATGTGACTCCCCACCTCCTGCATTCACTGGTCTCGAACATTTGAATAGCACAGTACAGCTTTGTTCAATGCTCAGCTCTGATTGGCCAGTGAAGGCTTTGTGAGTCCTAGACTACCAGACTGTCAAAGAGTTTGATCCATTTTGTTGATTTCTAGTCAAATAAAAAGTGACCCTTGGTACTTGTGCCAACTTAACACTCAACCTAAAAGAAATATGAAATGGATCACATTTGATCAGAAATACATACATACATACATGTGTTCAAGTGTTATTTTTACTTTCTATTTCCATGTTCCTCAGTTGAATTTATTTTGATCCAACAGAAGGTTAGGGAAGTGAGTCTGTTGAAAGCTTTTATAACACAGAAGTGTTTCTCCTCTTGATTAATGGCTCACTTAAGCACAACTCTCCTTCCCCTTCCTTTGCTTTCTTCCTCTCTAAAGCATAGTCTCTTAAAGAAGACCAATCAATAGTTCTTAAAAGCCTCTGATGGTGTTTTGATGTCTTCTCCTTTAGATTACGTAAAGACTGACATTTGATGAAATCAACTTGAAATGTTGACTGGGAATGAAAGCAGCTGTTTTCTTATCTATTGTCTCTCCTTTACTTCCCTTCTTCTTTGCCTTGTAGCAAGTTCAGTTACCAGGTCTCTGGCACATTAACCAATGGCCACATTATGTAAGACAACAGAATAAAATTTTGGATTTATACAAGTTAAGCAACCATGGGTTTTGCTTTATTTTTTATTTTAATTTTTTAGGCCTAAATAGTGTCTGCAGCAGGTGTTCTTCTCAAAATGCATACATTATTTTATATTTTTAAGATGAATCTAACAAAGAAGAATAAAATAAAACATTAACATATATATTTAGAATTAGAAAAAGGTAGAAAAAATTGCCTGCTTTCCCCAAAATTTAAATAACAAAACCTCCTAAGCCTTTCCTATGGTCTTGAGTCATGACAAAATGGGGATGTAATTTTTAAGGAGCCCAAACAGAGTACGGTTTTCAGTCACAGTTCTGTTATTTCAACCATAAAGAATCTGGTTATTACCAGTTTGGCATTAGATGCATTTTCAAATCTGTTTTTCATTGTAAAAATGGAAACATGAGGAGGACAAAAGCTGGATTATTAAGAGACAATACATGACATAGTTTAAACCATCATGGATAAATAGTCTGGATGGAAAATAAACCGTTTATATTTGAGAGGTGTTATCTATCAAACATCCCCGTCAGTTTGAATGGGAATGATACTGCTTCATATTCTCATCTGCAGCTTTATGTGATTTGATTTGACCAACAATACGAGAGGAAAACAATTTGGTGCAACTTGGTATCTAGCTGGTCAGCCAGCTGCTTATTAGGGTTCATATGTGTGATGTATGGGTAATGGAGAGAGCTGGAAGCGTGCAGGAGTCTGAGCTCAGTGAATTCAGTCTAACGCTGCAATGAAATGGATCATCAGCTGAGGGCCCCATTCTCAACACATTTACTCTACAGGGGCTCTGTGCTGAATCTCAAATACCAGCAGGTGCTGTAGTGTGGCCTGCTTGATGTTATTTATGTTTGCCAGTAACCTGTACTGCTGATGTGTTTTGTCAAACTTAATGTCTTGGGTCCTTGTGTCTTAGGGCACAGGAAATCTTCAACTGCTAAGAGGAATCTTCATAAGGCTTTTGATCCATGGCACACATCCACTCAGGTCAGTCTGCTTCCTTGATTCCTTAATTGGTTTAGCTGTTTAGAATATGAGGTGAAAAGGTATAGTATTTTCTCACCTGTGTAGATGCATAAAACAGTAGCTTGTGTTTTACCTGATATAAACCCGTTATTTAATATTAAGTGCAGCAATATTTAGATATTTTTAAAAAAGTCAGTGTAAAAATGGCAGCCACATTTTTGTCCTGCTACAGTTCTTGCAATCTGTGTGGGCATAAATTCACCTCTATTAACTGCTGTTTCTGCCCTGGTGCTTTCCTGTCAAAGTATTTCACTTCAGATTCAACTGAAAATATGGCAGCCTTGAGTCATAACGTGTTAAGGCTTCACTCATCCTATGTTTTATAATGTACTGAACACTACTGTAGCTGTAGTTAACCAGCCAAGAGTGAAATTTGGTCAAGGTTTATATTTTTTCATGTTTAACAGTTGTCTTTAGGTATTCCTGGAATTTAATTTTGGTGTGAGAGGATTTTTTTTAAATACAACTGTCACGTTCTCTCACTCTCGAGCCCAGAGGTGAGAGAGGAAGAGAGCAGGACCCGAACCACAGAAATCGGTAAGAAAGCAATGTTTTATTACAACAACAGAGTCAGGATGGGATATAGTACTGACGATGATAAGTGTTGATGTACTGGCAGCTGACAGGGGAAGTCAGTCTGTATGGGGCTGATGATGCCAGTCATCAGGTACCCCGCTGGCATAATAAGCTGGCCAAAGGAGGAGATAGAGGCCACTGACATCAAGACAAGAAAGCTCCTTATGATGCATGGCAGGTTTCACCCCAAGTCCAGCATCCTGAGACTGTACACTAAGTGGAAGGAAGGAGGCCGAGGATTAGCGAGTGTCAGAGCCACTATCCAGGATGACACAACAAAGATCCATGAATACATCAGGAAGATGGCCCCGATTGATGACATGCTTAGTAAATACCTCAGGCAGCAGAAACCAGAGGAACAAGGGAAGGAAGAGCAGGAATCATCATTGAAGGACAAACCTCTGCATGGTATGTACCAACATCAAATAAAAGAAGCGGCTGATATCGAAAAATCCTACCAGTGCTTGGACAAAGCTGGACTGAAAGACAGCACAGAGGCACTAATCCTGGCAGCACAAGAACAGGCTCTAAGTACAAGATCAATAGAGGCCAGGGTCTACCATACCAGACAGGACCCCAGGTGCAGGCTGTGCAAAGATGCCCCTGAGACAATCCAGCACATAACAGCAGGATGCAAGATGCTAGCAGGCAGGGCATACATGGAACGCCATAACCAAGTGGCTGGCATAGAGTACAGAAACATCTGTGCCGAGTACAGGCTGGAAGTCCCAAAGTCAAAATGGGATACACCTCCAAAGGTTGTTGAGAATGAACAAGCTAAGATCCTGTGGGACTTCCAGATACAAACTGACAAACTGGTAATGGCCAACCAACCGGACATAGTAGTGGTGGACAAACAGAGGAAGAAGGCCGTAGTGATAGATGTAGCAATCCCAAGTGATAGCAACATCAGGAAGAAGGAACACAAGAAGCTCGAGAAATACCAAGGGCTGAAAGAAGAGCTAGAAAAGATGTGGAAGGTGAAGGCACAAGTGGTCCCCATGGTAATAGGAACATTGGGGGCTGTGACCCCCAAACTGGGAGAGTTGCTCCAAAAGATCCCAGGAACAACATCTGAGATCTCTGTCCAGAAGAGTGCAGTCCTAGGAACAGCTAAGATACTGCACAGGACCCTCAAGCTCCCAGGCCTCTGGTAGCTTGAAGGAAGGAATAAGACCACCCTGAAGTGGGGGGCAAGTGGGGAATTTTTTTTTTTTATAGTGAGAGAGAGAGGAAGAGAATAGATTAACCATCTAGCTAGATATACATATCTAGATAAGTTACACAAGCACACCCTCTTTACCCACATACCCATGAACCTCTTTACCAATGAACCCCAAAACAAACTTTGCCAAAGCCCATACTATATTCTGTATTTGCCCTAGTCCATGTGAAAATGTCATCTGTCTGAATTTGTAGAGCACATCTCATGAATGTAGCAGCACCATTCAAAGTTTCATAACACAAAATATAAGTGAAGAGTATATAGGGTTACAATCAGAAATGCCAAATAAGGAATATGATCTTCAACATGAGTTCATGTTTATTTTATATTTTACTGTGTCAGCCTGAAACCATACAACCATGTAGTGTAGTCGAACAGGAATATGCATGGCGAATCAAATCCCAAACAATCCATAAACCAATGACACGTTTTGATTGCACTTCATTTTATTGACCACTAGATGTCCTACTCGAGCACTGTGTCATTGAAGCCTCCAGTAATGAACCATTTTTGTGAATACTGTGTCGAAGCTTCAACAAAGCCTCGATCAGCCATCACTAGATTCCATGTAGCAGGTAAAGATCTCAGAAGAGAGTGCAGTAATAAAGGTAGCGAGAGAGAGAAACAGAGAGAGAGACAGGGAGTGAAGCGCAACCCTGACAACAACTTCCAAAGCCGAAGCTGTCCTTCTGTTCTCTCCTTTGTTTTTCTAAGGAACCTCCAGTCAGACACTCAGCAGCCATGACAGATAATGGTGGACCACCACTACCAAACTCCAGTGTAAAATCACTTAATCAAATCTTCTTCCCCTGCTCAGGAGAACTCTCCTATATCTGTCTTTAACCATATCTTATCTCTGCCCTCAACTCTCTGTTAAATGTCAACTGGAGTCATAGGAATAACATGTTGCAGTTCTTGTCAGACTCCTATGACCTTTACCTTGTTACAAACTATAAACATAACAGTTATATTAAACATAATTACATCTAGAGCTCTTTTTAGTCTTATGTTGGCTTGCTACAAATATGTGCACTACTGAATAGAATTACAGTATTCACCCAGAATCCTTCACCTCTGACAAAATTAATGTTTTCATCTCATGTTGTTGCTACAGTAGAAGTACATATGTGTGAGTGCATGTCCATGAACACAGCCCCTATAGTATAAGGTATTCTGCAGACCAATATTCTGCTTAGTAAAAAATCAGAACCCTGAGCTTTGTTGTGTAGAACTGAAAATAAGTGTTGTTGCTCTCATTCTCATGCTGGCATGGCTCTGCCTGTGCTGACTCTACAGGAGTTTTTGCAGGTATTAGACATAAGATCTAAGACAGGTTTCATTAAACACATCTTAACTTTAATCCTAGCTCCTGTGTATTGTTGACTTAAATTGAAGCAGAGATTTGGCCAAAGCTGATGAGCAGCTGTTATACAGGACTGGTCATCAAATCATCAAACGATCCTCTGGTTCATTAAACAGAACAAAAGCCAACCCTCACTTAGCATTTAGATGTATGATTTTAATGAAGTCCATGATAAATAAAATAAACTTTTTATAACTACTAAAAATTTGTCCTGTGCAAACATACAAAAACATCACCAGTATGAGGTGTAAAAAATGATAGGGCCTTAGTCTGACACCTTAAAGTGAATTGCACCCCACACAGTCTCTCACAAATGTGCACAGTACAAATCTTACAGGTAAAGCTGTAGCATGAAAAGCTACAGCAAAGCTTGGGAATTTATAACATTAGACATCATTAAGTTTAAATTTCTCTTAATGCTCTATGCTTGTCTGCAAGGAGGGGTGTAGCTTGTGTGAGCTGCTTTTAATATTGCAGTAATCAGATAATAGCTGTATTACAATTCAATACTGCATGCTAAATGTTTAGTGTGTAATATACTCCTGGGCACCTTCCATTGGAGATTTTCTGGACACATACAGTAGACCCAGAATATGCTGGAAAGATTATACTGAATATATCATCTAGCCTGGGAGCGCTTCCTCTTGGAAATATATCCTGAACGTCAGAAATCTTACCTTTGTACAGGTATTAAATTAATATGGGGTAAAGGGTTTTTCAAAACATTTAGGTTTTTATTTACAATTTACACAACATGCCAACCTTTCTGAAAGCAGGTTTGTACATAAAGTCTTTATTTACAAAGTAAATAGTAACTAAAGCTGGATTAAAATAGTTCCTTCTCAATTTACTGTAATGGAAGTACAAAGTAGCAGAAAATAGAAATTGAAAGTTAAGAAGTGCTGCGACTCTGTGAGGTCATTGGTATCATCCGCATCAGACAGGAATGTACTTTTTTGTGTTCACCGCTCAGCTGTAGTTATGCTTGTGCATGATTAGCTAGCTTGTACTCTTTAACTATTTCCTAATCCAAAAGTCTACAGGTTATACAGTAATTGAAAGAGACGAGACTGCTGTCCT
The DNA here is from genome assembly GCF_001952655.1 of Monopterus albus. NCBI lineage: Eukaryota > Metazoa > Chordata > Actinopteri > Synbranchiformes > Synbranchidae > Monopterus > Monopterus albus. Next base: position 5,114,185 of record NW_018127931.1, on the reverse strand, counting down.
CTGGTTTGACCCAAAGATAGTGCTTCTCCCAGAGCTATGCACCAATGATGTAATATGAAAACACTGGGATAGTTAATGAACATATGGGTTAAAATTCTGGAGCAAAAGTCTCCTGTAGGTAATGCTATCAATTACATGCATATCTAAAAATTGATTGGCTGACTCTGGAAGAGGACATGTATCTTGTATCAGGTATTCAGTTAATCCCTCAAAGAAGGGTGTAGCCTATATAGTACCTGCAATATACACGCTTTCGCTTATGTTTTGTACTAATAGGAAATAACACATTTGATGTACTGACAGATGTCTGTGGGTTTGGAATGCAGCTGCCAATTAAATGTAATAAAGAGAAAGCAAGATGTTCTACTTATTATTTTTATATTTCTCCAGCTGTTTCCTGGCCACCTGCAGTTATTTAATTTTTTTAATGTCAGCTGCTCCTCATTTTCCCTTATTTTAAATTTACATGAACAGCACATTCAAAAACCAAGTGTTCTTTCTACATACTCTTTTTTTTTTAATATTCTTCATTTTGCCACTGACCTGCATGGACGAATTATGTAATTATATTATATCAGACATAAAAGGCCCCCAATCTCCTACAATACAGGCTCAAACTGAAAGAGAGTTTTTGTGGTAATGTTGTGTCTCTTTCTGAGCATGTTAAATTTCTGTTGTTGATTTTGTTCTAATCATTTTGCATCTCTTTGTAACTTTGTTTTATATCTTTGCTGTTGTTTTTCATTTCTTTTTAGTTATGCTACTCCTTTTTTTAGATGCTTTGCATCTCTGTGACTGTTTTGTGCCTATATTTTGTTGTTTTGCATTTTTGTGGCCATTTTGTAACTCATTTGGTAACTTTTCATTTTAGTTATTTTGCTTCTCTTTATAGTTGTGTTGCATCTTTTTGTGGCTGTTTTGCATTTGATTAACTTACCAACAAGAAATGTTAACAGTCACTTCACACAGCTGCTCCTCTGGTTCCAGGGCCCCTGATCCCTTGCACCCCATGCTCAGTAGGCCCATACTGAAATTCATCCATGCTTGTGTGTTAACACTGTTCACTGAAATGGTAGGTCTTATGGAACTGGGACACAGACTCAGGAGTTGGCTCACGGTTTCTCTTGTAAAGTCTCTCTGTAGCACCACTGGGGGGGCTTCCCTACCCCCCAACCACCACAGAATGAAGACAAAAGGCTGGGAAGATATTACCAGCACCAGTGCAACAGCTCGTGAAAACATGTTTTGAAACTATAACAGTACCAAATAAAGCTATCAGTGCAGGTTTTTTGTGTAGGACAGAATGTTTGCAGAGTTTATGACAACAAGTGATTTCACTGGCAACACATTAAAATAGACTGAAGAAAGTAATTACCTGCTGGAGTATTTAACTTGAAACTGTAAAACCCTGAAAGTTCAGCCAACTACATTCACAGTGTTTCTACCCTCAGTCTTACCTCTGGTCACAATTTTGGGACCGCTACGATCAGATTTCAATATCAGATCTTCTGTTTAATAAAAGATGCAGTGATAAACTGTTTAAGCTGTAACTGTATGTGGCCATGTGGGGGAAGACACAGCGACCACTGGTTGGATTTCCCAACCTTGGAGCTACTTGAAAGGGAATGATGTTTCCATTACTTGTTGGGACTTAACAGTAAGTAAAAAAAAAAACCAAAACAAAACACATGTTGCATGTCTGCTAATACATTGTTTCTGTAACATTAGATTGAATTTTTGTAAGGCTGGAGAAGTTACTATGTCTGCATTATGCCAGTTAAAATATGGGGTTTTTCAATTAGCCTCTTTGTTTAGAGTGTTACACATCTCTATAACGTTGTTTACCTATCTATGGAGAAGAAATTCAAATTAATTAATGCCGTCACGATTTGTTGTGCTGTCCATTTGTGACACAACACCGGCAACAGGAGTTGTGCGAGTTCACGAACTATCCTATCGTTTTTAGGAAGAGGCTCTCTGGTTTTATTATTCTGAAAAAATGACTATTTGGAGTTATGGGGGCTGCCAAGATAATCTAGAGGTACCCAAGATTAAACATTAAATGGCTGGAAACAAGCAAAATGAGCAGGTTTGATGAGAATGTTTTTCCTTACATCAAAATCATATAGACATTTTCTTGATCCTATTGGAAGTAATTTATTACCTTGTTTAAAATTTTAGAAATTCAATTATTAAAGTACTTAAGAGTCATTGAAGTGTTAAGTGTGAAATTTGAAGTTTTTATTGCTCTGTTCTTTTTTCATAAATACAAAACCTATCTGATGCAGATATGACTTGACATCAGTTTTTCTCCCTAAGCTTGTCCTTTTTTTGCAGCACAGTTTTGGTTTATGGTTTGGCTTTTTTTCCATGTACACTAATCATATGATGCTGTAGTCTGAGTGTAGAGCTAACTTTCTTGTGATATAAAATTTTCTTTATATTTCTCACATAAAATTGTTATATAGAATAGAAAGAAAAAATGTTTGCATGTTTATAGATGCACAAAAAAAACAAACACTAACCAAAAAAACCTAAGTGTATAGACAAAAAAAATAAAAACTGCATCTTCTTAGCATTATTCCATATAACTATAGCGCCAGTCTCTGACGATGTCCATTTATCTCACTGACACCCCTCAGTAAGGCAGTTGAATTGTGTCAAGAGTGAATAATTTAATTTACAAAAACTGATTCTAAACAAGCAAATATTGGTCTTTACAATTATGCAAATTGGCTATCATCAACTCAAACAATGCACTCTCAGTCATTAACTTAAGCTAATTTGGTTTTTGTAATTACGAAGGATAATCCTAGCAGCCCTATCAGGGCAAATGCAGGCCTGGAAATCCCAGGTAAACATGTTCTGACCCCTAAAAGACAGAGTTGAACTGAATCAAGCACAGGTGTACCTAGCCATCTTTGCATTATTTTAATAATCCCTCCAAATGGGCAAAACTTGCAAACAGGAACACACTGCATGAATAAAATTGCCTTCATGTCTTTTACATTTCCAAAGCAAATGATTTCCTATATGTTGACAGAGAGGTGTAAAACAATCTAGATAAGGTATTTTATAATGTGTAAACTTTCCCTGGTGGCCAGAGTACAGTACATTTTCTGTCTTTGTTGTTCAAGTAGCTTTTGGAAAAGATACACCAACCAGTCATCATGGTATCATACAGTAACTAGTGTCCTGTACTTAAAGGCTTCTAGCAGGTGTCACACATGGCATTCAGTCATAATCTTAGGGCACAAAACTGTGGCTGGAAGACAGAGAAGTTTGTTAGGTGCACGTAGAGGAAGAGCTGTCTCTATGTTTAGATAGGCTCCACCTATTTGAATTTTGAACATTGCTTTTGATTGGTTCTCTTGCTTGATATGGCATCACCTCTCATCTGTCAGTCAAATCAACTCACACTGCTCAAAGCAACCTGAGTCTATCATGCCTGGCCAAAACAATTCAACACCAAGATGCCAGCTAACATTCATTTTCTCTTCTTCACTGGCAGTGTGTCAAAGGAATGACACAGTTAGCGTTGAAGTGCTTTGTTCCTAATGTCTTTCCTTGTAGTTTTTATTTATTAATTTAAAAGGGAATTGTGTCAGTTCATTATTTTGACCTGCAGTACCCTTCTATGATGTTTTATGGCTTCCAGATGGTGCAGCAGCTCAGCTGTGACAGGTGAGGTCATCATTTAATACTGTTTTTCTTAAATATTTTAAACATATAAAACATATGACTCCTGTCAGCTGTCAGAATCGGCGTGTATGAACGCCAAATGGTGTTTGTGGTGTGGTGAACTCGATTATAAAACCAGACGAACTGATATAGCTGAAGGTTTTTTACTTGTAGCAACTAGACAAACAATACACAGTCCGGGATACACAATCAGGTCGATAAGACAGTCCAGGGTCAGCGCCAGTAGACAGGTATAACCAGGAGATCCAAACTCTAGAAGTCAAGGGGAATAGCTCAGAAGGTCAGTACACTGCAGGCAATCAGAAACTGGAGGGGCATAGGCAAAACATGGTCCAAGGTCAGAAACAGAGAAACAGAGAATCAGGCAAGGTATAAATGCGGGAGAGCCAGAGCTGGGGGTCTAGAACAATCTGGCAGCATCCTTGTGGGAGGACACTGCCTAAATAGAGGTGAACACAGGTGCAGGTAATAAGCAGCAGGTGAAACTAATCCTAGTAAGGAAGAAAGTAAAAAGACCTAAGCTATGGTGAAACAAAACAGGAAGTAGAATCAAAATAAAAGCCTGACAGGAAACAGCAGAACCGAATTGTGACAGTCAGCTTTCCATTTGGGCTGTGCATTTGTGGTGAAGGTATAACTTTACCACGTGAAAACAGAGATAATATTGTTGGAGATGGAAAGATTTATTTATTTAACATTCCCTATGGGTCCATATCATGCACTTAATGTACATGCTACTTATTTGACATTTTTTCACATATAGAAGTTCAAACCAATACATTTTCTTTTAGATGGAGACAAATTCTGTAAGGTTTTTGTTGTGGTTCCAAATGTTTCCTAACTATGATACCACCCATGCATTTCAAAAGTAACCTTCTGAACACTGCCTGGAATAAAGCATCATCATTTTCCTTTAAAACCTTTCATTGGTGCTACCACTCCCTCTCATGCAACTCAGCTGCCAAATATTTCATTTTAATTGTGTCACTGTCTGTAAAAATGCTGTCATATCTGAATAATATCACCACGAACATTTACATAAAAGACATCTGTGTCTGGCAAAATGACAAATGTCTGAAAAATGAGACAACATTAACGTTAACATTAAAATGACAAAGCCTGTTAGTTGCTTTAGTAGTAACTATGAATCATGTCCATCATGAACAAAAGAGGTAATCAGGAGTTGTTGCTGAAAATGGCTTATCACCGTCAAGTTATGACTGACAATGGCAGAGTGACTATTGGGAATTTCTTGATGGGCCAAACTGGGCTGGTGGCACAGTATAAAAAACAGAGACAAAGAGAGAAGTGACAGCAAGACAGATGGCTGATAACTTTTCACATGTAAAATATACAAGATGTATAATTTGATATAGTTGTATGAAAGGGCTGATATAAAAACATAGTAAATCACAGAACCAGATGTCCACTTCTAGCATTCAGTGCTATACTTGAAAAACAGCTGTCTGCTACAAATGAAGATAAGCAGTGACAGTGAACCTAAACAGAGCAGAAAACCAAAACAATGAGTTAAACTAGAATGACTGCTTTGCAATGGTATGCCTCCGCTAGCCAGTCAACCTCACAGGAATAGCACAGATGTGAGGTCATTGACCTTGACCTTTGACCACCAAAATCTAATCAGTTTATATGTGAGATGTGGACATTTGTGCCAAATTTGAAAAAAAAAAAAACTCACTTAAGGTGTTCCTGACATATTACATTCACAAGAATGAGCCAAACACGAGGTAACAGTGACCTTGACCTTTGGCCACTAAACTCTAATCAGTTTCATCCCTGTGTCCAAGTGAATACTTGTGCCAAATTTGAAGATATTCCCTCAAGGCGGTCCTGAGATATCATGTTCACAAGAATGGGTCAAATGGAACCCAAAAACATAATGCCTCTGGCTGCAGCCATTGTCAGCACGGAGCCCGATCTCACAGCATAGTGTACAATAGCTACATTGATCCACTGTAATAACAACTGTAAAATTGCAACATGGCAACATGGCAACATTTGTTGTATTGTAGCCCATCTGCCGTCTTCATGGTCTTCTTCTTGATGTTTTATGGTGGTTGTCAAACAAGGAAATGGCACATTACTGCCACCAACTGGACTATAATGTTAAAAACTAGAAAGGGTTGATAGATGGCTCAAACAAATGCACGACTTTCATGGAGAGAAGTGGAGATTGTGACTTGTGTTTGACATTGTGTTTTAAGTGTTTTGTGCTGCCTCTTCCTCACCTTAATCATCTACTGTCCCTAAACGTAACCATTTCCTTTTGGTTTAAATGTACTTTCAATTAAAATTTTTGATCAAAAAAACTTTGCAATGTCTCAGTTTTTGAGATGCTATTGTAAGAGCAGCATGTTTTATGTTGCAGGCCAGTGAACCTTTTTACATTCTGCTGTGAGACTGGGTTGCATAAAGATGTCAAATTGCTCCATAAACCTGATAGGAATTGCAGAGTTAGAATAGTTGTCCAGGTTCTGATTCTGTAAGTTAATCCCTTTGAGTGACCCCTTTTTACATTTTCACATTTTGTTATGACTGCAGTTGTATTCTGGTTGCACTCTGTTTTCCTTATGTGCGATATGAATGGGTGCATGTATTCTCCAGCTGAAGACCTGCAACAAATGGCCCATTTGAGATGATGTAACTTTACTCTAACAGCAAGATTGGGGAGTTTTAAGTTGGCGTTTACTTAATGCTGTGCCTTGTCCACCCCTAGACAAGGTATAACACAATGATATATTGTTATGATAAAAATGTATGGCCACTTTGAGTCAATTTGTATTACTAACCATCTTTTATTGCAAACAACTGTTACAAAATCAATAAAAACAAATCTTTATATCACCGTTCCAGTTGTTTAAGTTGTTTTCTGTCCTTTCCTGCTTTTTTACTTGACATTAATTTAAATTTACCTTGTCCAGACATAGTTGTATCTGTCCCAGGTTTTCATGCAGATAACATTAAGCTACTTCCTAACATACTCCATTTACATTAGCACCATGCTCCCAGGTGACATGTTTGTATTCCATTGGTACTACAAAGTAGAACTCAGTGACTCAGTGACTCTGTGATTTACCTCAAAGAGACCAGAGAAGATAAGCTCAAAGCTTGAAGAAGCAGTTTGGGAACAGTCTATTAAATGATAAAGGGGACTATCAGGGAATTTGGGAGCCTAACTGTGATTATTCCAGTTTATCTTCTGCATTCTGCTTTCAGAGGAAACATGAATTTCCTTAATTATAAAAACCCAACAGCTAGAGACTGGACTCAAAATGATTACAGCACTGAATTAACAAAAAATGATAGTATATTGTGTATGAAGATCCTGAATGAGAATGTGAATGATAAATTTTTGGTGGTACACAGTTTTCCGTAGTGGAAAAGCATTTTTGTGTTGTGTTGTGTTGTTACTTCAAAATTTAGGCTTATCCACTGTTTTGCTGTGAGTGTTATGGAGGGCTGATATCAGTTCAGTGGACAGACAGGTGGCTCAGGAGTGGGATGTAGAGGGATTTATTTATCTCAGGTGTACACTGAGTTCACCCGGGTTTCATTCAAAGTTGAAGGGTGTGTGAACTCCACAGCTAAACACAAAGCCTAATATTTAGCTAGCTGTTGGTGGACAGGAAATGCTTCTTTTTCATCTTCCCTGTATTCACAAGTCTGACCTGAAGGCAGCACCTTTAACAAAATGGGACATACATAGACCTGACATACCCTGTGTATACATTATAAGATCAGTTCAAACTGCAAACATGTAGCATTGATGTTGCTGAGTAATCCACCAGGAGTGTGAACTTGCATGAATGTGATTGCCTTGCCAGATGACGGCACATTTTGTTGTAAACGAACCTGATGCTGGTTAAACTTTTCAGGTGCATAATGTTGTGTTGTTTTAGACGACCTCCCGATTCTCTCTTTATTGTCATGGGGGGTGTGACAAGGAGTGGCACCGGCCACCCACAGAATCTGACTGGCCACCTTTGTTGCCACCCCTGCTAGAGTCAAAATGTGATTCTTGTTAGTATTAACGAAATGAAAAATGGCAAAACTGCAACAACATGTTGCCTTAATATTTTTCTGATGCTTTCTAATTGATATTGTTGAAATTTGTTTTATTTTATGTCTTGAGAGAGACTATAATAGGACAGCACCTGTCAGATCCTTTGATTTATGAACTTTGATTGTTTTTTTACCCTGATGAGTACAGGGTCACATATTTCACACCTAAGTTCCAGGTAATATAATTTTACAATCTGCAGCTGGGTGTAATACATCAAAGAGTTTTTATATTACTCTAAAAATCACGTGACTTTACTGTACAACCAGGGAAGCTTAAACTGAACCGCAAGAGAGATGCTTCTCATACACTTCTGTATCACAGTTTTTCACAATTAAATATTCTGCCTGTGTTTAGTTTCAATGAAATTTATCACGTGAAGTGCCTTTAGCATATACTGTATGTTACTGCAGTCCAAGTATGCATGTGTGTAACTGACTTAACTTT
>NW_018127931.1:5086668-5105906 GCF_001952655.1 Monopterus albus | reverse complement strand
GGCCCATAGCATAAATTAAGGGAGTTCTGCATGATAGGTTAGAATAAAAATAGGTTATTGTTTTTCATACAATTAAATATTTCATTTGTGATTAATTTCAATACTTTAACATAGGTGAAACTCTTGCTTCAGAAGCAGTACTGTTTCAATGTCTTTGTAACACAGCACCCTCACAGACTAGGCATGACACATCAAATGTGTTTTATGAGGACGGGCCAAATGGCTACAGACATAGTCCGATAGGTGTAGAGGTTATTGTTTTTCTCTCTCCTAATTCACAGGGTTTAGTTTATCACCAATAGTTTAGTTTGATGAAAGGAATAATTCTTTTATTTATTTATTTTTATTTAGGTGAAACTCTTGCTTCACAGGCAACACTGATTCATGGTCTCCCCCATCCCCACTGTGTCACGCCTGTGTACTGACTTTTCGGCCCATATGTCAGTGTACCGTATGTGTGCGTTTGTAACTGAATTAACTCTCTATTCTTTAATTACTACTCAGATACATTAATTCTCCTGACCATAGATAAAGGTTGCTGTTTCAAGTTTTGTTCGTGTCACAAAGGGCACCGTGAGCAGCCTCTGTAGGGATAAGGTAGGGACCCAATTAAAGAGCCAGTCTTGGGGAGTAACAGTATGTAAAAATAGTTCGTGCAGCAGAGCTCTGCAGTAAAGGAGAGCAGGCAAAGCAGGCAAGAATAGGGCAAGGCAGATACGCATGTCAGGAGTCCAGGCGGGGCGGTCAACAACAAGAGAGCAGTCCAAATAACAGGGGCAAGGCTAATAATCATAAGTGGTAAGTACAGGAAAGGTTTCGATCTCAGAATATGAGGCACAATAACGCTGGAGAGTCTAGGCTAAAGCAACGAACAATCTGGCAGGTTATTGGTGGGAGAGGGTTGCTTAAATAGGGGTGAAAACAGGTGCAAGTAATGGAGGAGCAGGTGCAGCTGATGTGAATGATGAACCAAAGCTCCGGGTAGGCAGGGTGAGCCAGGGACAGGAAGTCCTTTCAAAGGAGGAGCAGGGTAGGACCATGACAGTTCGATGCATCTATTAATTTTAGAATAAAAATAAATACTAGCCTGATACATTAATTCTCTTTCCTTTAATTACATTAATATTGGAAATAATTCTCTTTAACTTAGGTGAAACTCGTGCTTCAGCGGCAGCACTACTTCAATGTCTGCCCCATCCCCTATGTGTCTGGACACTGTAGAGACTTTTAGCACATATGTTGCAGCGGTCAATGTAGATGCATGTAACTGAATTAACTCTCTGTTTTTTAATTATTACTCGGATACATTAATTAATTCTGCTGACCATAAGGAAAGGTGGCTGTTTCACACCAACATAGTTTTGATTGATGCATGTATCAATTTTAGAATAAAAATAAATATTGTATGGCATGTATGGTTGAGGACAAGGTTAGACACAGCCACATGTGGTGAACATTGAATTTTTATGTACATAGCACAGCTACTACTCTGTTAGTATGATAGATGGCCTCCAACGTTAGAGAGTGGATGGAGTCATCAGTCTCATGACTCCTGCATAAAGAGCAAAAGGGGGTCCCTGAGAAGTCATATGCTGTAAGCACCTTTGTCAGTGTTTGTGTTTCTGGTGACAGTTTACCGGGGATCAAAATTGTCCAGGTAGAATCATGCCATTTGCTTTACTCTGAATTTGTTTTTGGTACTCCAGTAAAGAGCTATTTAATTTTCAGTATAACACTTATTCATTAAAATGCAGGACAACATCATGGAGGATTTAGGAATTTACCCCTGTCAGCTTAAATGCTCAGCAGTCTGTAAAAATTGATGTTGACTACCAATAAATGTAACACCTTGTGGAGTTTAGGGTGAATTTAGAGAGTTTAGAGAGAGTGGAAAACAGAGCACTTAGCTATAGAGACAGCAGACAGAGAGAAGGGCAGAAGGGAGAGAAATTGGATGACAGAAAAGGGAAAGCAGGAAATTTTTGTAGTTCTTATTTGTGCTTGAGTGCAGCCCCTTCCTGCTCTAAACAGAGAATGACACAGTGAAAAATATAGTGGAAAAGCAAGGACGGGCAGTTCGTGTTCGAGAAATAAAACACTGTTTTCTGATTGTTTCTGATCAGTTATATTATATAACACAGCCATGCTTCCCTTCTAACCTGCAGGAAGGATTTTGTGTCATGCAGCCCAAACAAAAAATTCTGCTGTCTGTTCTGCTGTGCCCTTTCTGCTCCGCACCTTGTGTGTGTGGCTAAGCCCTGCGCAGCAATCCAGCACAGCAGTGTAAGGAGAGAGCACTATGGAGGCACAAGAGACTGTGTTCTGGGCCAAAATATATTATGTCTGGGGGTATAAGTAGCTTACTATTTTTGAGTGAGGAACAAAAAATCTCTTTTAAAATAGTTTTATATGCAGACTGTTGTTTAATCAATAAGTGTGTTATTATGACTTTATTTAACATCTGCGCATCAAATTTTGACAATGTCACAACCTTAGACCAGACAATCCCTCGCGCACCCACAGTGATCTTTGTTGGCTCCCTGAAGGGGGCACAGACCCCAGGTTGGGAACCATGGCCCTAAAAGAACTGAGGAGTGTTAAAATACCTTGAAGGTACAGTATTTGACTCATATAAGGAGTATAACTGTAGATACTGTACATAAAGTCATCAGAAAACAAATCTGAACTCAATCACCTACCACATTTGTTGACTCACACAAATGTTCCTGTTTTCTCACAACAGTATAATGTGGTGTATTTGTCAGTGTTTACATTTTTGATGCCACATACTGCGGAAATGCCTTTAGAGGCAACATGCCATGGTGATGTTCCTGCCCGCATTTGTGTGTATTATGGTGCACGCATATCTGAGTGCTGAAAGGTGAAAACATAAAATGTTATTTCCTCGTTAATACTGCTTAGACATACAGTTTTGTGATATTACCAGTCAAGCATAGCAACAAAGACAAATGATGCAACACCCAAATGTCATTAACTTTATTTCCCCTTCTTCACCGGCGCTGTTTCAGATGAAAATGACAGCCTAAAAGTGTGTGATTGTTTTGTGTCTGTTTTCTTTTCTGGTAGTCATTATGTATTTATGTAGAGTGGATTTGTTTCAGTCCATTACTCTGACCTTCCGTACCCTTCTGTGACGCTTTATGGTTTGCAGATGGTACAACAGTTTAGCTATGACACACAAGGTTATCATTTTATATTATTATTTTTTTCGTAAACATTTTAGATATGTAAATATAACTCCTGTCAATCTGCAATTTGATTCTGGGAGTGGCTGGTGTCACCCCCTTGGCTCTGCCCATGTCTCCAAGTTGACCTGTTCTACTATCCTGGTACTGACATGTTGCTACACTGCATGTCAGTACATCTGTTGTCAACCATATATCAGCATTTTCAAAAAGCTGACACCATTAAAAATCACTTTGGTGAGATGTTTTGATAAGTCCTGTTTCCAGGCTGGAAAGGCTGGTTTGAAAGGCATCCACATTATTGTGAACAAGGATGTGACTTAGCTGTCACGTATGTGGGGCAGCCAGTTTTGATAAACCTAGATTATTGGGAAATATACATAACACCAAACCACCCAGGCAAAAGCAGACCACACTACAGCACCTGCTGGTATTTGGGATTCAGCACAAAGACCCTGTAGAGTAAATATGTTGAGAATGGGGCCCTCAGCTAATGATCCACTTCACTGCAGCGTTAGACTGAATTCACTGAGCTCAGACTCCTGCACGCTTCCAGCTCTCTCCATTACCGATACATCACACATGTGAATCCTAATAAGCAGCTGGCTGGCTGGTTAAATGCCAAATTGCACCAAATTGTTTTCCTCTTGTATCGTTGGTCAAATCAAATCACATAAAGCTGCAGATGAGAATATGAAGCAGTATCATTCCCATTCAAACTGACGGGGATGTTTGATAGATAACACCTCTCAAATATAAACGGTTTATTTTCCATCCAGACTATTTATCCATGATGGTTTAAACTATGTCATGTATTGTCTCTTAATAATCCAGCTTTTGTCCTCCTCATGTTTCCATTTTTACAATGAAAAACAGATTTGAAAATGCATCTAATGCCAAACTGGTAATAACTGTAACCTTTGTGGCCTCTAATGATTTGTTCTGTGGGTGTGTTTATGTGAATGTCTAAAGTTTCTGGATGCAACAGTCCCCTTAAAAACTCTGGACTAAAACTGTGCCAAACAAATAAAAATAGTCAGTCATAGCTCCAAAAATAAACACAGTTATTGTCGTCATTTAGGAATTTAAGCTGAAGATTTTCAGAGTGATATTGTGGCGAGAAGTAGTCATTAAAATGTGCATGTCCGCTGACAAGTTACTTTTACTGAAATCACAGATATACTGTATGTTTGCGTAATATAACCAATGAACTACACAGGCACAGTAATTTGTTTGCTTTATCTAGCTTATGTACATAACATCAACAATAGAATGTGTCTGATGAAATGGTGCATTACTGAGCTCGTGCAGAAGCCCTTTAATGACTGAAATAACAGAATATTGACTGAAGACAGATTACAAATTACCCTGGGTGAACTTCTAAAAAATGACATCCCTTTTTATTATCATTTAAGACCACAGAGATAGACGTTGTTTTTCAGCTTCTCCACATCTACTACATCTTTTCCAGTGTACTGACGCTGCAGAGCTATTCATTCCCCCTCCCTTGATTCAGTACAGCTAATCAAAAAAGGTTTTTCTGTGCTCTATGGGTCATAAATGTCCCTTCAGTCCAACAGGGATTTATTTCCCTCATCACAACCAATAGTAAAACAGGGGCAATATGTTATTCAGACATAATAAATATTATTCATCATAACAGAAAACAAATCTACAGTTAATAGTTTCATATAAAATTAATGCAAGTTGAGCTTCACATGCTCTTTGGTCAAAAACTGTGGCTGAGAAGGTCTTTGTGACCACGGGGTTACAAGCTCAATTCCTGGACCAGCAGGATTAAATCTGTGTGAGACAAATGACAAAACAGTGTTTTCACCATCCTCATTACAGCAGCGCGGTGCCCTTAAGCAAGGCCCATAACCCCATACTGGTCCAGTGGAGCTGCTGCTTCGTGGCCATGGGTCAGTCTGTGGCTGTACTAGACAGCTTTCAGTTGTGAATGTGAACAGCTAGGGCAGGCGGTCTCTCACTGAACCTACCCTGAATAAATAGGTTAAAAAAGGAAAAAACAAGATTTGTATCCTGACCAATATAATTATCATAAAGTCCCTCTGTCAACAACAAATACAGACATGAAGAACTCTGCAGACAGTGCTGCTTTCCTTAGTTTCATAGAACTAACAGTGATCGCCTTATGACTGCTACTACGATAGTTCATAGGTAGCCATTGGATTTTCAGACACTAAGAATTTCTAATTACAGCAAACGAAGGCACTGATGTGAGCAGAGGAACTGCTACTGCTTACTGAGTATTGTCAAAGTTATATGCTAATTGTAGGGTAAAATTCTAAACAGGGGTAAAATGATCATCTGGTTTAGGCTACCAGCTCACCAGCATTTTACACATGTATGAAATCTCTCCAACAACTGATTTTAGATGTGTTCTTCTGAAGCATGTTAGTGAGAGAGGTTACAAATGCCAGTGCAGCTTAAACAGGAGACTTTTTTTCATGGGATGTGACACGTAGATTGAGAGGGTTCTTCAAATCTTGATCTACTGTAACAAAAGTAAAATATGTTGACGCAAATTAGAAGGACATGTAATTCTGTTTTTGTGACTGTATATGACAATTGGCCTATAAAGGCAGACGATACTCAGTATTTTTCTTGTGAACAAATTCTGTGAAAAGACTGACTGAATACTGACAATGCATTAGTCCATCTTTTAATAATTTCTGACCTTTTGACCTTGTCTGTTGTGCCCAGCCCTAAGGCTGTCACAAAACTCGTTGCTCTCAGGTTTTAGACCTGCAGAATGAGAACATTTTGGCCCATCCTCACTTTCTTACACCTCTTCAAAAGGCTGTCAAGACTTGGTTTTAGGATATGGGTTAGAATCAGGTTCAGGTTAGGCTTAGGGTAAGTGTTGGGGTAGTCATCTATTTGTGATGGTTGACATTTGAGTAAGCGGCTAGGGGATGCATTATGTTAGTGAATGTCCTGACAAAGATAGACTGACAAATGCGTATGTACATGTGTTTGTGACCTTCATGCATAAACCTGGGTAATCCATCCTTGTTGAAAAGCACAAATGCACATATTTGTATATCTCAAAATGGTCTCCATGGAAACCACATGTCCTCATACAGCACTAGTCAGTGTCCTATCAAACTGTTATTTTGTCTCTTTTATTAACACGTTCCTTTGTTCTAATACCCATCCAGTACTGTACTTTCAACTTTTGGCCTTTCCTTCTTTTCATACAGTGATAAATATGGACTTATAAAACAAGGTGAAATCTTATTAAAAAATAAACCTCACTGTTACACATTGTCTCAATATGAGGAGAGACTACAGCTCTTTACAGATTAACTTTACATGTTAAAAAAACATTCAAGACATTTTCCTTTGTCTAAAAAATTATACATTTAGACTGTGAAACTACAGTACATTACACTAGTAACTGAAAAGTGAAATGGTTTTGTCTTAAGAGAAGAATAGTACTGCTGCTGGACAGGACTGCAGCACATGTTGTTTTAATTAATTTATTTATTTTTGTTCCACACATTGTTCTATCTCATGAAAACCTCATGCCTACATCACCCACAATGCAGCTTGACTACCAACAGACACACTCACTTGATGTAATTTATCGGACTTTGCTACAAAAAGCTTTTAAAACTTTTTTATACATATGCAACAGAACTCCCCAACACCTAGAATATAAGCAGACCTTGATGTGTAAAATCACTGGAGTTGCCCTTTAAGATAACGTCACATGCACATAGACAGCTCAGCAATACACTTTTGCTTGTAGATCTGATGTGTGAAATTCAATTTTCCAGGATGGCTACTGTAGACAAGTGTAGTCCTTGGACAAACCTATAACTGAATAATCACAGTAGCATAAACTGAACACTATCACCTTCATGAAGGCTTATTGCTACACTGTAGGATTAGATTGCAGTAGTTTTAGCCAGGTGTACTTAAACTGCCAACTAAGCGTATATACAGAGCTTTAGCCAGAAGTTCTAGATGTCACAAGTCCCTCCTACATAACCCTCAGCCCTCAGAAAATCTTGACAAAACAACAAAACTCTTGCTTTGTGTTGTGTGATACAGGTCTGAATTTTGTTTCAAAGCCTCTACTCACATCTCCATTCATAGAATTCTGGAAGAGAATCAGTGCTGGCCTAACAGTAAGCAAGGAAAGTTGGGGCACTTCAAAGTGTTGCATGAAGGTGAAGAAATGCAACAGAACAACAGGAAAATTAGTCCAAATTAAACATATTAAATCTGAAAATACTGAAATCACCGTAAAACACTACACATACTTTTTGTTTTTGATTCTTCTGTACATTAAGTAGGATTTTGAATACGTGTTATTTATAATCAAGTATGCTGTGGTATTGGTGCTTTTACTTAGGCTAGATAAATATTTTGAACACTGTTGACTAGAGCTGATTTAACCTCCCTATACAGTGTCTAGATGACATAGGAAGATCTCTTATTAAACAACAAACTTTTGCACAATCCACATCTCAGCAGCAACAACAACAAAAATCTAATGCTTATATTGTACTTTTTGTGATTAGTTAGATACTGTATTAAACAAATAAATTCATCTCATTGTGGAAGCAAAAAAACTTATCACAGAGTCTAATGTTTTGTGCACTAAAAAGGAATTATGAACTTTCTGAGGGGAGTTTATACCTCATAAACCAGATGCATAAAACTGTGTAGATTCATCATGACTAAAATTGTGTGTACGCACCAAGACAGAAGTGAGCGCTTTTTTTTTTTTTTTAATTTATATAGTATGACGTACGTCTGGTTCTTTATAAAACTGCATGGTTGTGGAATTGGAATACAAGAGCTTCTTTTCACCTCCCATCCTTGGCCATATATACACACAGACACGCCCTTAATCAGTCATTTGCATAGAACAACGCAGTCTTGAACCACACGTTATTAGACATGGCATTGAAAGCTACAGAAAGAAGAAGTGCGAATTCAATGAGTGTAAAACTGAGACGGGGATGACGAAGAGAAGAAATGCTGCTGAAATGCAAAAAATAACCGAGGCTGTGAATACTGTTAGTACAGAGCAGAGGACCGAGGCTAAAAAGAGACGTAGTCGTATTGTAAGCTAGAGGCAGGAAAGCGCATACATGGGCACAAAGAGAACATGAGGACAACAGCAGATGGACGCATCGCAGTTTTGGCTAAACACCTTTACAGGGAAGCAGAACCATCTCTAAACGATCTCCTTACCGTCTAACATTGTCAAACTCCTCCAGAAACACCAGAACAGTCATCCTTACGCACAGCCACAGCTCTTTATAGATAGTTGCAATTTATTCATACACCTGTAAAGGCTTTATTATGTTAGGTCAATCCTGATAAAAAAATACATTAATAAGAATAATTTAAATCAAAAATTAAAAACAGAAAAAAAAATGACAAAGGCAAAAGAAATAAGAACAAAATTCATTAGGTCAAGATAAATGCAAAACACTTTATGAACTGAAATATATGTAAACAGCTAAAAATAATGCAGGCTGTTTAAAATGGTCCGTCTCGCCTTATTTTTCATTTCCACTTCACCCTATCACAGATATTCAAACTGTGTGTGCGCATGGTGTGAAGTAGGCTTCATGTGTGCACATTCTGTGCATACATTCCCGTTTATGCGTGGGAAAAGGTGTAGCATGGTTTTGTGTGTATGCATCGTTTATACATGTGGCTCTAAGACTCTTGTCCTGATTACCTGTAGCCTACCACATATTGGGTAGATTTTCTTTCTTTAAATTTAATCTCATGAATTATGGTCGTTTTTTGGCCTGGCCAGCCACCTCTCAGAAACCTGTGTGACATGATGAGTGGGCCCCTGGGCACAGACGCCCAGGGGCCCACTGAGTCCCCCTGAGTCCCCCTGAGTCCATTTCATAAAAGCATGACTGAGGGACTTATTCATTTTGCATCTGTGTATCATTTTATGTGTAGTTGTACTTGTTTTATCCATCTTTCCATCTCTTCTTGGTTATTTGGATCTATTTTGACACACTGTGTCTCTTTGTGGTCACTTTGCTTTTGTGTCATGTGTCATTTTTTTAGTTGCAGGAAACACTGAAGATAGTCAGTGGAAGACAGAGGACACCAAAAAACAAACTTCTCTGTAGATTTAATATTGAAAATAATCTTGCATTATTTTATTTCTAAAGACATTTTTTTGCCTTTTACCAGCTTACCTGTGCACTCACATAAGATGGGAGATCATAAGATCACATGCTGACTGTACCAAAGGTTAAAACTGAATTTGATAAGCCAGCTTTTTTAAAATGCTGCTCCCCATATATGGAGCTCTTTGCAAAAAAGAGCTTCAATTACATTAATTAGTTTCATTGGGTAGATTTAAAGCTTTGTTGCAGGGAGTGACTACCTCAACAAATACTTGCCATTATCAGGATGTTTGTTAATTCTATTTGTTTTAATGCTTTAAACTAGTGTAGCTGACTCCGTGGTTTTACAGGTTTTAATTTATTTTTTATTATCAATTGTTTATGGATCTGTTTGTACTGTTTGTATCTGTGCTGTTTGTCGTGGACACTCCAAAGGGTTTTCCTGGTTAAAGGTTAAATAAATTAAGATTGCACTAGTATGAACGATTTAAACTTTTTATGTCAATGGAATTGTAAAACTTTACCCCCTCAAAAATCTAAATGTATGACGTGACCAAAAGAAACCCGGCGCTACATTAGTTGGTAACATGATTCAGCAGTGGCACACCCTCCCCACAAGCCTCCACTAAAGGGGACCTTGTGTGCAACACTGCCACCTCGTGTTTGGCCGAACTGCTGCACTCCCCGTTACGCGCTCACATGGGCTTGGCACTCTCAGGTCTGCAGGCTGCTGTCGTCTTCTCCCAGCCCGAGCAGTGCTTTTTCGTTTCCTGACAGACACCCGGAATGACAGCCGTCCCCTCCGCTCTTTGGGAACATCTTCTAGGAGACTTAAGCCAGCTTTTTCCGCCGTGGTGCTTCCTCTAAAAACCGTCTTGGTCTGCTTGTTAGAATAAAGAGCTGCAGTAAAGAGAGACAGAGCCTCCCTTCTTCAGCTGCTAGACACCAGGTAAGCCAATTTACCATCAATTTACTGAGAAACGTGTGATTTCGCTACTTAGTGATTCACTCAGAGATGCTTGTGGGAATGATCAAAAGATAAGGCACAACAGGGATTGGTCCAGATTGATTGCACCTGCTCAGGAGTGTGTGTGGTTGTTGGGTGTAAATATACAAATCACTTCTGCGAGGTGCTGTCAGATCAACAAGGCGGTGTGCTGATTATTATTTATGCACCTTGGCTAACCGACATCAGCAAGTGATAATATTGGGAGTAAAACGCCTATTAACTAGGAGTTAGTGATGACCCTGAGGCAGAGAGCAGGAAACCCAACATCTCAGTTTCAAAAACCTACTTTTCATGTAATTGTTATCGATTTGGTGCTTCTCACTAAAATGCATCCCTTATATCACATTTTAAAGAGCAGAACTTAATGTTATCATACAGAGACCTAAAGCAGTTTTTTTGGTGTATGCTTCCATTGCCAAACTTTAGCTGAAGGTACTGTAGACATACACAGACAGCACAGCCAGCTCCATTCATCACACTGCCTTATGCTCCCCTTTATATCACCTCCAGGCTGAGGATGCTCCTAAGTTTTATCATTCATATTACTGACATATTACCTTGGGAAAGCCATTGACTGAGGCCTGTTTTTATGAGCTGCAGATGTGGATTAGAGCTCATCCTAATCTATTTAGTATCACTCACAGCCTGCTCTCATGAATGCCTGAAACATTTTTAATAATAGATGGCTGAATAGGTTACTAGTGATTATTGCAGCATTGATTTTTGTCTGTATGAGTGATCTGATGAGAAACCAGCGGTGTCATATTTTCTTTACTCAAGTGAGTGGGATATAGTAATACCACAGAAGATTACCAAAAAAAAGAAGAATCTCGAGGTAACAGAAAACTAACTGAAAGCTCTTGAGGAATTTGTTTTTCATCTTGGTTAGAATAGATTAAATCCAGATTTTCTACAAGTTGTCCAATGGGGTGTTGGTTCTTCTGCTTTCATGGGTAGCAAGAAACACTAGTTCTTGTCGTGTTTTACACTTTATATTTGTTCCAGAGAATAATAACAACTTCTTTATTGCTCTAATTGAATTATATCCAAGTCAGGCACACCAGTTATTTCCTCGATTGTGTAACAATTGAGATGCTATAGTATCTGGTGTCCCTATCCTACAGGCTGGCTGTGCGCCTATTGATGGTGTTAACCCCCACATTCATTCAGCCAGGAGCTGTAGAATGGAGAGGGCTCAGGAATTCTTCCCCAAGGAATACTAATAACCTTACCAGAGAGATTTGGCTAAGCCTTGCTCCCTAGCAGCCCCTTAGGCAGACACGATGCTGTGCCAGGACTCTGCAGTCATATTGGGAATAGATATAGTCTGGTAGAGTGAATGGGTCTGCTTAAGTAAGCACTTTGATGAGCCCAAGAGAAGTCATTAACTGGTGAAACCTGCTCTGAAGACCAGCATGTAGGCTGTGTGGTTGCCAGGTCAGGTTTTTCCTCACTGCTTATAACAGGGTTGTAGTGTCAGGTCCAATGTTTGGACCTGATCTGATCTTAGTTGGTATCAGATGATAATTCATATCTTTTCTGCTTCTTTGTCAGTATTTCTTTAAGTGCTGCCTTTTGAATGAACTTTGTCATCAGTGTCTGCTGTGTACTGTTGTGTATAGGGAAACAACCAACAGTTATTTTCATCATCAGTTAATCAGCAGAATATTTAATTAATGTAGTGTATAAAATGCCTCAAAAATGATGCTCACAGTGATAACTTCATTAGGCTTATTCTTCCAAACAACAGTCCAAAATGAAATGATCAGTAATGAATTGAAAGCAAAGCAGCAAATCTTCATCCGAGAAGCTGATGTTTGAAAATTTTAACTGGCTAATTTTTGCAGGTCTATGTGTTCATTTATGAAACAGATCTGATGTGTTGTTCTCCTGTAGATGCTTCTCTGTTCAAACACTATGGACCAGATTTTCAGAGGTAGCTTAAGCTCAGATGAATCAAGGTCGAATAAATTGCTACAGCTTTTTCTAAGGTTGGGTGTTGAACACTTTTCCTGGTAACAACTGAAACGTATACAGATAGCCGACTACTGATAGTTGACTACAAAGCACTGGTTACTTCTGTAATAATCTCTCCGTATTATTTTACCAAACAGATCTAAATTTAAATTAGAATGTTCTTTTTATGCAATTTTTAAATTTATGCAGACGTCTTGCTTTTAATATTTGAGAACAGCTTAGTTTGTGAAATGAAAAAAAAGGACATAATTCAATTTACATTCCTGGCATCACCTGGAGTAGTTGGTTTGAAACGAGGAGCTGGGTACTGAGACTGAGTTCTCAGGTGATGTGATGCAGTGCTGGTATATGTCAGGTTTGTACTGTCCATTGAGGTTGCTTGCAATCAGTAAGCAGTGCGTCCCGAGGGACTCGGTTTCCATCTCCAGCCTTGCTCCTTCCATTCAGGCTCTTCATTACCACTGTCACTCTCATTGTCTGCTCCTCCTAGCCTTCTGCACGGCTTTGATCGCACTTCCATTCTTTTTCTACCAGCATCACTCTCTTCTCTTTCTCCTTTGATCTTTTCTGTTTTACATTTCTTTTATAACCTTCTTTCTCTGGATATGTTGGATGGAACAACCTTTTTCCTTTCCTTATCTCTTCCAATCTGTCCTCTTTTCACTTCCTTCCTTCTCTTTCATGTCACACCTTTCATTTTACAACTTCTGTCCATGCCCTTGAGTCGTGTCTGCGTTGAATCAAGTTTCTCTGAGGTCAATGATGACTGAAGATATTTAAAGTGTCAGGTTAAATTAGGATGAACCTCCACAGGCAGGGGTTTAACTGCCTTGATAGAGAGCAGTGACATGCTCTCTCATCAGCATCGATTAGCCCCATTGTCATTTACGGAGGATACTAGTTTGATTAAGCAGACTGTAAGTGGCATGTGGAGGGATGCCATCTGAGACTTCCATGGATTAATAATTACTTTTTTTTTTTTTTTATATACTGACTAATCAATACTTCAGCCATGCCATGCATGTTGTCTGACTAGCAGTGGATCTGGGCTAACACAGTCTGTTCTCGTTGACTGTGAAGCATTTCTGACACCAGCAAAACGAAAGTATTAAAGGTTGTTATAAAAAGGAGGAGAGAAGATGAAAACTGGCGTAAACAAAACACAGAGGTGAGTGCGGGAGGCAAATGTTGTTTTTTTTTTGTTTTGTGGATAAGGGAAAGGCTCACTTTGTTTCCAGACAGAGAGAATAGGGAGTAATGAGAGACACCAGTGAGTGCTCAGGATGCTGAACTTCATCCCACTGATGTGAAGCTGCTCTTTGAGGATGCTACATGAACTTGTCATGACAGATGTGTAACACTGTGTCCCTGAGCATCTAGTAGCTCTGGATAGATATTCCGCTACAATGAGGAATTCAAGGTTGGTGTTAAAAAAAGAAGATTTAGACTTGCTGAAATGAGAACTTTCACCTGATCCTCCCTTTGGGGTGGCTGCAGTGGAAGGAGATGAAAGAGACACAACAAGTGGTTGAGACAAACCAAACATCTCAAGCACTTTTTTTTGGGTTCTGGCAATGTCTTAGTCACTGCTGTGGTGGTTTTGTCTTCATATTAGCATGATTACTGGGGTGGCTATTACACACAGGTGTTTAGAAGTGTGTAAGAAGGTATGTAGTGATAGGGTTTATTTTAAGATTTTATTTAAACATTGAGGATCTTGATTCTTGATTGTTGTTTTAACTTAAGACCATATGCAAAGGGTCCTTGCTTTAAATGCTCATATTAGTTTTTTAAATAATCCAAACTGATCCAAACTGTGAGTTTTGCGATCCATCCCACCCCTAGCGCTTGATTGAGGAGAATGTAATTTACTAAAAACTTTGTGCCATTGAAGCAGCAAACGCAACTTTTTGAAATGTGGTGGGAGATAACATTTGTTGTAAAGTCAAACTCATATGTGAGATTGGCTTTTTGGTGAACAGTTGGTCAAAACTGAAAACGAAGAGCCATGCTAATGTACGTAAAAACATAATTGTGTGGATGCTTGAAGTAGCCATACTATGGTATCCTGGCATTTATTTTTTTTTATTATTCTGGTTCTTCCATCTGTTTTTTGTCACCTAATTTCTTCAGCTTACTTTCAGCTAGAAAAATCATTCAAATATCAAAATGTTCAGCTTATTAAGAACGTGCACTTGTATTTTTCTTGTTTGTAACATTTATACTTTTTTAAATATTTAGCTTTTTTCAGTAAATTTTGCCCCATTCAAATGAATGGGAAACATTTTCACATCTTAATGACTTAAGCGTACATTGAACTAGAAACATTATTTCAACTGTTAACTATTCAGCAACTCTTCAGCTATTGATACTGTAACCAGCTTTTTGATATCTTTTACAGTTTTTGCATAATTACATTTACATTTTATGTTTCATTTCATTTCATTGTAGCCACACTAGTAGTCCTCAGGGTGTGGGACTACTCTCTCTTTCTCACACACACACATACACACAAACACCTACACCCCTACTTGTTTTATCTACTTTGTGAGACCAGTGGGAAAATTTTCACATCTTAATAAGTTCAGCACACTTTCAGCTAGAAAAGCCATTCAGGTATCAAAATGTTCAGCTCTTCAAGGACAGTCCTACTTCTATTTATTGCCTCTCATCCTTCAGATTATTCAACAAAAAACTTCAGCCATTTCTTCTCAACTATTGCAACAAAGACTTTCAGCCATTTCTTCTCATCCTTCAGCTGTTTCAGCTATTGATTTCAGGCATTTTCAAGGCAATCCTTCAGCATATCAGCATCCACATGCATTTTCGACAGGAAATGCATTTCTCTAGTTAACCTATGCTAATTAGGAATGACTAGCATGCTTTCAACTTATGAACAAATGGAATTCATTCATATAAGAATACAGGTGCAAAAAATTCTGTGGTTTAAGAACACAACCACAAATCAGACATTTACTTTTCTTAGGACCTTTCTTAAGAGCAATCTATGAAGAAATTTAAGAAAACACTTGAGACATTGTTGGTGAAAGTGGCCCATTGTTCAGAGAAGTTTCCAAAGACATTTCTTGTTTTGTTTTATCAGCTGTTTAAACTCCAGGGATACTACAGGTAGGGAAAAGATGCAGAACCTCTCATTTACATGTAAGAAATAAGAAAAAAACTATTCATTCACTTTCCTTTCTGTTAGCGGTTGATGACACTGTATCTAAACAGCAAATATCGACCTGGTACCATATATTTTACCAGGTCCCCATAAAGAGTCTGTCTAAACAGGTCAGTGTCCTGACAATACCAAATATTAGTAAAAAAGGATTTTATCAGCTTTGGATGTTTGTAACATTGTTTATTGACACCCTGACCAAAGAATATCTGCAAGCCAACTTGTTGAGTGCTGGCATGTGCCCACAAAGGCTCCCTCAAAAAAACTATATATTTTTTCAATGTTCTGCATTGGCAACATCCTCCAACAGGACCAAAGGAGCTATTTTAGCATTGCATTTCATTGTGGGCCATAGATGTTGGTTGATCACTGGGGCTGACTTAATCACTTGAAACTTATGTATTTGTACTAACAAATGGGGCCAATGAGTAGATCCATTTATCTGCAGTAAGTCTATCTCTATCTATACCTCGTTACACAGAAAATCAATTTTCTCTCATATCACTGTTGTTATTTTGCACTTAGATCTGGTTTAAAGGCTGAGGTTTCTGCCTCCACCCAAATGTCATGTAATTTAATTTCACAAGTGGAAAGACGCACCGCTGTCTATGCAGATTATTGAAATGTTATTTTAATATGACTAGGGCTGTCCCGAATAGCAATTTTTGGACTCTGGATATTCGGTGGTAATAATCGAACATTTGAATATGTGATGGGGAGGAGAGTTAATGGGCTGACATTTACAAAAACAAAACAACAAGCTAATGAAAGTTATGTAATATTTAATGCAACTGATGAACAGATGATGGATATTCATAACCATTGCGTGTACACAAAATGTGTTACATTTCCATCACTGATGTGAGATCAACTGATAGTTTTACCTGTGAAGACGTCTCACTCTGCTGGAGTTGTTGAAATGACTGAGAAGCACTCGGTTCACTCTGGTTTTTCAGTGGTGTTACAGAGTGATGCCTCTTTGCCTCATAAATGATCTTCAGCTAACAGCAGACAGTGTGTTTTCTGTGTCCCAACCAGCTGCAGCCAAGTCACAAACCTGACAACAGCCACTTTAATTTTGTCCTGTCATCAGTTTAAGTCAGAGGTAAACGTTAGTTGGCAACAGCTGGCGTGACCCTGCTTGTCATTTTAACCATAAAGAGTGATGATCAGCAGAAGCTGCTACATGAATGGTTTACACATGGAGCTTTGCTAACAGGATCATAGGTGTAACTAGCACTGCTGTGTGTGTGTGTGTGTGTGTGTGTGTGTGTGAGGGGGGCTTGAATACTAACATTTAAAACTGATTAAGACTAGGAATCAAGAAAATGAATGCTTATGTTTGAGGTAATTTCTTTTCTAGAAGCCAAGGTGCACTAAAACTGCAATAAACCACTATGTAATCTCCACCTGCAGCCTGGGGATATGTAGCAATGGGTTGCACCATCTTTGGAAAGTAGTTGTGTTACAGAACCTTCTTGGTTCCACTCTTTGCAGGAAAAACATGTGGAACATCCCCTTTTGAACCTCCCTAATTTTGAAACTGAAGAGGGCTAATTGTCTGGGAAAACTGTATTTTAGGTAACTGTAATTGTAGTGTTTATGCAGTTTACTAATGCCAGTCTTGGCCAGAGATGGAATATCTCAGCCAACATTTGCTCAGACATTTCTCCTGACTATAAATCTTCAGCACATGGATGTGTGGTGTGCTGTCTTACTGTATCTGTAAGCCCAATGCCTGATTCACTGTTCTACATCTAGCTCTCCTTGATTTCTACCCTTTCTTTATAATGTATTGAAGTCAGAGCAAGTGTTAGTCATGTTTCGCAGTAGCCTTCTTGTCCAGCTTTCAAGTACAAAATTTTTTTATTTATGGCATTTAAGTGTTTCTGTTATCCAGAGAGACAGTGAGCTGCAGGTGGGTCAGTTAATTAATATTGTAAGTCAGCTCATCGGTTCAGGCTCTTATCGTCTTTGTAACCTTTTACTTGTCTGATGTTCTCTATACCATTTACTGCTGCTTATTCAGAAAGGAAGTCCTCTCAAGGGCCATTTCTTTAAATTTTATGCCACCATGATGCCTAATCAGATTAGGCTGGAAGCATAACAATGTTTTTCAAAAGCTGGTGAACATATCACTTTTGGAAAATATCACATTCATTTTTTGTTATTTTACAGACCAAGTTTTTAATCAGTAAATCGAAACAACTAATCAAATGTAGCTGCAGTGATTATTTTCATTGATTCACCTGCAGATCATATTTTCAGATGATTTATGAATGATGAATTGATCCCAAGCTACTACAAAGCCTGATATTCCTCTTCCTTTTGGTGTTGAAATAAAGATTCATTAGTCAGAACCGCCCCACTGTGCTTTGGACTATGTTGAGCAGTTTGGGGAAGGCTTCTGAAGAATCCACGCAGTCCTTGGGTGTGGTGGATTCCCCATATGGAAGCAGGAGATTGGCAGGAAGAAGGAGGCGAGAGAGAAAAAGGAAGAGAAGAGGACAGAGATAAGATTGTGGGAGGGTGGGAGGGTTTATGAGAAACAAAAGCACTCTGTAGCTGGAATGCTGAAGCATTTATAGGTAGACTAGATAGCAGGAAGGGGTATGTGTTTAGGGGTGTGGTCCTGCTCCTGATCCTTCGCTGTGCATCTCCATAATTTGGCAAGAATTGTGCAGGGTCTAATTTGAGACTTCAACAAAATGCATTTGTAACATTGTTTACATTATTACAGAGATTGGAAGTCACCCTATACCTGACTCTATTGCTTTATCCTAAATGCTCATTATGGGCTTGGTATTAGCCTTTAGCTGATAGGTTGCATGCTTCCCATCTGACCTGTTGGCTTGAGTACTCAGATATATTGTATGTTTAGAACTAATATAAGACCAGACAAGACAATATTTGGTAGCTTTCTATAAACTTAAACAAAATCAGATGTTCCTGTATGCCTTCCAAAAACAAAAGTGTGTGCTGTCATGTTCTGCTAAGCCACATACAGTATGTGACAGGGTGTTTAACAGTGGGCCCAATGCACTTGTCATTCTCTGACACTGTTTATAAAGCAGTCTTGTCATTTGGGCACATGTAAAGGATTGTTGGCATATTGGGGAACAAAGATGAGGCAATTTGTGCTTTTTCCCTTTACTCATCCCACTCTTTTTTCCACAGTGGAAACCCATACACAGCATCCATCTCTACTCAAGGCCTAATAACCATAGTGGAAGCTTTGCTCATTTAACTTTCAAGTCCAAGTCCTCTCCTTTTTTGAAGCATTGTTGCTGTGCCAAAGTGAGATTCAAACACCGGCGGAAACTCAAGTGCTTTGTTTTTAATGCTAATATACCTTAGAGAGCTTTGGCAGTAATGGCCACATGTGTTTTTGCTGTGTAAAAGTGGCCCCCTTGTGTATTAGAATTGACTGGTTCACTATGTGCTCTCTCCCCTGAAGTGCCTCAAAGCTTTAGGAAACACTGTAAAGCTTTTACAGTTAATGCACACTGATTTTTCCAGTGAAACATATTATGGTAGCCCCCCTCACCAGGAGGGTGAGGGAGGACTGAGGTTGGGCTCAAGTTTGCAGACCCAGGTGCTAGGGGGAAAAACATGACGGTAGCAGGTAAAGAAAGAGAACACAAAGTATCAAAAGAACATAACATGGGAAAGTACGGTACTTGGATATGTATGATATGTAGTGTAGTGTAAATGAGCGTAGC
>NW_018127931.1:5057713-5085532 GCF_001952655.1 Monopterus albus | reverse complement strand
ACGGCCGACACGGTGCGGGCTGAGGAGCACGTGAAGGCTGTGGCTGCAGTGGTGTGAGGACAGGAAACAACACGAAAAAAGTGGTCAGCCACCTAGAGGGGCCCTTGAGCATGTGACCAGACAGGGAACAGGGCCTGAAGGAGAGCATCTATTTTCTGAGGTTATGACCTATCAAAAGATCAGATGCAAAACCTCGCATGGCTGCTGCACTGCCTCCAAAGCACAATATTTCCCTCCAGGAGGGTGAGGGAGGACTGAGGTTGGACTCAAGTGTGCAGACCCAGGTGCTAGGGGGAAAAACATGACAGTAGCAGGTAAAGAAAGAGAACACAAAGTATCAAAAGAACATAACATGGGAAAGTACGGTACTTGGATATGTATGATATGTAGTGTAGTATAGTAGAGCGTAGCGCGTAGGTAGTGTGGTAGAGTCAAGCCAAAACGCACAGTGTCTGTCAGCGTAGCATTCTACCAACATGTATGTTACGCAGTACATAGTTAATGTTCCAGCGAAACTGGAGCGTCTGTCAGCAGTATAAATAAGGAGGAGAAGGTAATCATCGGGATGCACCCCAGCTGTGTGCATCGACAAACCAGTCGCTAATTACTGGAATGCAACACAGCTGAGGTGCAGAGCCCACAGGATAGAGAGAGCAGAGGAGAGAAAGACGGAGGAGAGGCAGCGGCCGCCGAGCGGCCCTGACAAAATATGAGTTATCACCTATCAATCACATTGATGATGCGAGTCATACTACGATTTTCACAGCTCGGTGTAATGTGGGGTGGTTGAACTTCCACTCTGTCATAAAGCTGTAAACACCTGCCACATCAAGACTCTATTTTTCCTGTCAATTTGTGAGCTGTTGGTGTGAAGATTGGTCAAACACATAGTACAGTAAGCAAGCGTTGTATAGCAGTGTGTTTGTAGGATTTTTCAAATAGTGAAACCTGGGAATAACAGAACATGTTTGTTGGCGGCCTTGTAATCCCTGAGCCTATGGCACTTTGAGTGTAACTGAACTCAAATAATATCATGAACTGGAAATTGGATACACA
This sequence comes from Monopterus albus, assembly GCF_001952655.1. Classification (NCBI taxonomy): domain Eukaryota; kingdom Metazoa; phylum Chordata; class Actinopteri; order Synbranchiformes; family Synbranchidae; genus Monopterus; species Monopterus albus. The sequence goes on along the minus strand of NW_018127931.1, from coordinate 5,084,476 downwards.
TTTAAGTTGTTTGCTTAACATACGTGTTTATTCTTTCATAGTGTTCTGTAAATGACAGTAGTATTGATTAGTACTAATCAGCCTGTGAAATGTGATGGTTTCTGTTGCTCTGGGTGAGTTTTTAACATGAGAAAAATAACCCCTGTGATATGAAGGTCATTTTATCTTGGGCTTGAGAAATGTAAGTTAAATAAAAAAATAAATAAATGAAAGCCTGTGTTATACATGTGGTGTAAATTTTTAAATGGTCTAATGCAAGATGCTCAAGTGGTATTATAGCAACTGTAGGCTGCCTTGATTTTGGAGCCACAGGGATTAAAATTCAGGATCTCTTGGCCACTACTTGAAGTCAGTCTCCCATCTCTGTGGCATGTTATCACTCTTTAATGCTTCACCAGGAATAGCAAAACAGGAACAAATACATTTTGATTATTTTTTTAGCCATAATATTGTAGCCTCAGTGCTGCGTCTTCATAAAATAAGGCCTTTGGTTGTAGTGCTTCAGTGTACAGGAAGACATTAAAGCAGCAGAGCTTTCACTGTCATGCTCGAAACAAGTCATGGGATTATGAGTAATGTGAATCACTTAGCAATGATAGTGTGCCAGTGCTCCAGCAGAGACTGTTAATTTCCTGTAACTGCATTAAGTGTGATTTGCATAACACAAAAAAAGGGCACTATTATTGCAATGATACATTTCATCATAGATTATTTTATTTGGATTCATTACTCTGTACAGCCATTTCAACAATTTACTGTATATTATTAGTATTTACAGCCATAATCATCTCATTTCTTCCAGCATATCCCCATTGGGATGTGTTAGAACCATGACACTGCTGTATCACTATGCAGGTCAGGTTGAAACATACAATAACACATTTTTTTACACTTAACAGTAACAGCTTTGTTGAATCATCCTGTAGTGATTTGTGTCGGGTATTCTTTGAAATAAAGAAACCAGCAGTGGTATAGTTTGTCTTTTACTCTGACAAGCTGACAGACTTCCTTTTCTCAGAGGAATTTTGGTCACTTTTTATTTTAAAATGTCCAAATTAAAACTGTCAGTCTTCCATAACTGACAAATCCAAATTATTCCAAGACTTTTTATTCTTAAATTCTTCTTGTCAGGCCTCATTGGCACCAGTTTAGTGAGATGCCTCTGCAATTTTCCAGCGACACAGCTGCACCTTTCTTTAATTAATTTGTATAACCACTACCAGTTATTTTCCACGCCAATCACGAAGTGACACATTTTGCGGCTGTCATCAAAAGAAACTGATTTCAGTGTTCTCTGTGGCATATCCTTTATTCGCACACTGTTTTTCCCAAGGACATTTACAGTCCTTTGTGGGCTTTTCACTAAACATATTACTAACATCTTTGGACATAAAAGAGCTTTTAATGAATTTCACAGTGAGTCTGCTGAAAATGGAGGCTTGTGTGTTGTTGGCAATGCACTGCAGGAGACTGGACACTAAAATCAAATCCACTGATCAAACCGAATCATTTAGTTACAGTTAGAAGACATCTTTTAACTGGATCTACAGTGTCTATATGTACCAAGCCGTCAGGCTCGTCATGAGCATCTGTCAGGGCTTGTCTTCCTGCTGTGTCCTGCACCATTGCCACTAGTTGGCCCCAGTCGACAGCTTTCAGCCAATTTGACATGTTAAATTGGCTTCGGCCTATTGGGCCTTGTCAGTGTGAGAGAGACCACTCTGGCTGTTGAGGTTAGTGAATCAGTGCACGTGAACAGAACAGTTTGGGAAAGTCCCTTCAGACTGTTGCTGTACTATCCATTATTTCATCCATTTAGTGTGGTTTCTCCTTGCTTTTTGCTTCTACAAACTCCTTACCAGTGTCATTAGAAACTTCAGACAGACATATTCTTGATTAGAAGCAGCTACAGTATAAACAAAACCTGTTTTGAATGAGAGGTGCTTTGTTTTTAACTTAAACGTCTGTAGTCTAGCTCTTATTCTATCCCTTTCTGAATGGCGAATAGATACCGCCACCTGTACAGGCTTTGTACCTATGGGGGGGTGTGTGTATATGTTTATCCATTCAACATGAGGACAATTAGAATTAGACCAGACACCATCTCAGATGCTGGCTGAGGAATTGGTTTAGATGCAAGTAAGATAATTGTTCCTGTTCCTTCAGTGCATGAGGAACTGATGTTTTTCCACTGTTTGGAACCATTTAGATCTTGGGATTTGGTTTCTTTGGACATGGTAAGAGATTAGATTTAAGCACGGTTTGGATTATTTTTTTTAAGTTTTCAACTTATTTTTTTAAGTGGAAGGAAAGACATCTTTATACAAGGAAGAAAAAACCCCATTTTTCCACAGAAGCCATTAGAACAAGCTATTCAAGCATGTACAGTGAATTAAAGAGTGGATACAGAAATGTGACAGGCCACTTTCAACATCCCATTGTCCTCCTTTAGAAAGCAAATAGTTTTATCCTGGGTTTGTGAGGCTTGGAAGACATACAGGAAAGCAACCAATCATTAAATCCACTGGCTGAGGCTAAGAGAACATTCTCTGATCCTGTTTTTCTCTGTAGATTGTGTGCAGACCAAGAGCTCCCTTACAGTGCTGGAAAGATACATGGATTTTTTTTTTTTTTTGGGTGGTAAAAAAAATATTCAGTATGGCTTTTCCCTTTTATTATGCACACTACTGAACCAGTCACCAAGGCTGTAGGTTGTACTAATAAATGTCAGTCTGAAATTAGGTTTTGGACATGCCTCTGTGCTGTACAATAGGACTTATAAAAAGGTCATACCCACAAGGCCAGGTATGAACAATGAAATCACAGTTTCTGCATCATAACTACAAAGTTTTGAAGATATTTCTGGCAAAGACCAAAAGCAGTAGTGCCAGAAGTTTGCCCTGGATGACCCTCAGTCCTGCATCTTTCCACTTGTCTCAAATAATGTCCTGGTCTCAGAATCACCATGGTTACATCTCCATAATCTTTTTCGTTCTTTCCCTTTTTCTTGCTGTCTGTCTCTTTTATTTCCCCCTGCTCAGTGGGTGTGACGTTTGGAGCTCATCAAGCATTGCTGGTGATTTACACCATGACACATAGCTGCTGACAGATAGCCGCATTACTGATATGTCACACAAGATGAACGGCGATGGTGACACTTAACAGAAAGAGTTTGGATGTTGCAGAGTGTGGAGTGGCGGGATTGTCTTTCAGCATGGATGTATATGATATGTGCCAGGGTTGGAGGTTGTATAGTATTAGTGTTGTGGCTGTTGCAAAAAGGGGGAGGGGGTATTAAATTGGAAAGGAGACCTGTCATCTTTTCCACAGTGTACTCTCAGTTCAGCAGTACTTAGGCTTTTTAATATCAGTGATTAGATTAGAAAAGTGGGGGAGATGTCACCGTGCAGGCAAGCAGAATTTCTTGATGATGCAATCATTGGGGCATGTTGAAATTACGTGCTTAGATTGTGGCTCTAACTCTTTTCTTGTCACAGAGATTTTTGCATTACCTGAAATCAAATACAGCCTTCTGTGTGTGATGAATGTGTACATTCATTCTCCTGGGATTACCTGTAATCTAGGCTAGAACCATCCAATTGGAGCACAAGGCATGGGATTTGATGCAGCATAGTTTCAGCTGAAACAGCCACAGCCATTCAATTTCAATTTTTGAATGGGGGAAATTAAATCACAGTCAAAGTGCTTACAAACTGAATTAAAAACACTCTTCCTGCTCTGGATCACACTATGCAAATTTGTCAGTGTTTATTCCAAGGCGGTCATTAAACCATATAACTAATGCAAATAAGCACTGGTGAAAATTGGTGTTAAAAAAAAAAAAATTAAACTCCATTGATTACTTTGTGCAGAAATTAGGATTTTCTCCTGCCCTCATCCACAGGGACACTGAGTTTCGCTATAGAACAGGAAACAAAGTGTTTTGCTCGTTGAGCATTCAACATGGCTGACATTGCTTCAACAGGGGCTTGAACCTGCTCCTCGACCTTCTCTTGTTAACTGAAATTCCCATGTGACCGTGCTGCCCCCTGCTTTGACTTTAAAATCACAAGATGCTTCTGTAGATACCACAGGCAGCTCCTCTGGTGAATTATTGACTTCTGACCCCAAAACACATGGCTTCTATCACACGATTGGATGTACATCTCTGAAACACCTGTGAGGTCACCACTTGCAAGGTTAGAGGTCATTTATCATATGTGTGAAGTGGAGGGGTGAAGGGCCCAGCCCACCTTTGCAGAATCATCAGATGGACGCCTGGAGAGTGTCTGGCTAGAATTAGCATTGATCTGACTTGCTCATGTGGTGACATGTATTTATGGACTTCATATTAAATTCAACATGGCCTGACAGACTGGATAGGTGTGGGGATTGTAAAGTCAGAAGCCAGACGGAGGACAAATGATGATTTCTTAGGCATAAATGGACAATACTAAGCAACATCTATAGCTTTTTGTTGTTTCTTTTGCTAAACTTTACTTTATTTTTATTGCACTGCTAATCAGTGGAGCTGAGCACTGTTGAGATTGGCTTTGCCCTGGAATGGTCCCACTTTGCCCCTAGCAGCTGATTTGAATGACAAGTCAAAAAATGTTCAATTGATATGAAGATGAGATAAGACAGCTAGGAGGATGAATGAGCCTTATTTTATCTGTTTGTTCCATGAGTGACTAGTCTGTGTCAGGGGATTTTATCTGTCTCGTGCCTCCCTCCTGTAAAGTCAGCCTGCTGCTGATCTTGATGCCCCCACCAGTTCAGACTGAGATTGGATTCTTCTCCAAACAAACAGTTCAGGTAAGACTTAATTCCTGAAATGCCTCCCTCCACAGACAGACTATGCTTGCTCACAGCCGAAGAAATGCTGGATTAATGATAGGCTTTGTTTCAAATTGATTTTCAGATTTTAGCTGGACTCTTTATTGTAACAAATTAAAATGAGCAACATTTCCTTACCTGGCACACAGTATAAGCTTAGCTGGATGAACTGTTTGTCGCTCTTTTGATACCCATTATTACCCAGAAAAGCTCCCTTATGGACTAGATGCCACTGGCTGTTTGACAAACTTACTGTGTTTTTGTCATGATTCTGTCCCACTGCTTCCAGTCTCATGCTTTTATTTTGACACTACTTCTGGTTACAGTCTCACCTCAGCTATGGACCATTACCATAATCAGTGACAATTGTTTGCACCTGTTGACACCCCTTTATAGGCAGCTTCCTCCCACCAGGAAGCTGCCAGATTGTTCTAACTCATGTTCAGACTCTCCAGCATTTTTCCTAGTGCCTGTTGTTCCAGTTCTGACCCCAGATTGCCTTGTAACCATGAGTACTACCTAACCCTTCTGATTCTGTTTGGATTCTGTGCACTGACTTATGGACTTCCCCTTCTGACCGTTCTTCTCGTGGATACCTTGGATGTTTGAATTTGCTGGCTCTGACCCTGGACTGGATTATTGACCCGAGAGAGTTACATGCTGAATCAAACTCCTGAATTGTTTATTGTGTGTTTCTGTCCAGTGCTCTGATTAAAGAGACAGTGTTATGCTTATCCTCGTCTGGCATTATAATTGAGTTTACCTCAGACATTATTGGCAGCTTTACTCGCCAAACCTGACAGCTTTTCTTTTGAATGAATTCAACCTGAACAGTTCATTATTCGATAAAGTGGCAACATTTTTTTTTTTTTTTGGCTCATAAACCTACTGTACATGTGCTTTTGAGGCTTGGCTCTATTCCTTCAATATTTTAGTTGAAGTGCCATTCCGGATTACTGCAAGTGGGGTTGGAGCCTTGCCAGGAAACATCAATACTACACAGGAACTTTCATAGATTGGTGTTATTGCACTGGAACTCTGTGGAAAACTGTTGATTACATTTGCCTTACAGCCATCACATCCCTACATCTGTGCACAGATGACATTCGAAATGTAAAAGCAATGAGGGCAGCTGAAAAGGGGGGTAAAACTGTCAAATAGGCTAGCTATGTTCAGCTCATTTCTCTGTGAGCGTATGTCGGCTTGAATGAATTATGCTGTGGAGCCCAGGGCAAAACAGTGTTGTGGATAAGCAGAGTTTTTGCAGATTACATTTACATTTTATGTATGAAGCTGTGGCTTTTACTCACTGTGTTATTCTGAATGATGTAGGTTTGGTATCTGTAATCTGGGATTTTGCAGAATTGACTTTTTTTTCTTGATTATTTGTCTTTTATTCTGTAAAAGTCTCCAAGGCGATCTAATCAATAAATAGTTGGCATTCCATGAGTGCCACATCAAATTTGGTTAATTCAAAGAACTAAAACTATTTTAGTCTGCCTTGGAGTCAATGAAGTTGTGCCTGTTTTCAGACCTGCAGTTGACTGAGGTGAGATTGTTAGAATTGTCCTTCTTCTTCTTTTCCCCTGTCCTATGTATATTGTAGCATTAATCATTTTCTCCAAGCTGAATGTCACAGAGTCTGCCTGCTAGCCCTGAATAAACACTGTCATCCCTCTGCAAGAATAACCTTCACATATTACTGCTGTCATGTGTATGGGTGTGTGTGTGTTTGCCTGCTTATGTACAGTACAGCATGTATGTGTGTGTGTTCTCATTAAAGGTTAGGAGGGCATGTAAATAAGAGAACAGTACATGGCAGACTGTGAGAGTTCGCTTAAACATCTGTGCATTCTCACCAGCTTTTTTAAAGCACTGTGTTGTGTTTGATTAGTCTGAGGCAAGGCAGGCTATCTCCCTCCTCATACACATAGACACTCCCTTTTTCTTTTTTGTCCCTTCCACTCTTTGCTTCTCTCCCTCCAGCTGTATCACTATTTTGTTTTCATTAGTGTTATTGCTTCAATGTCTTCTTGACCTTCAGCTATCTTCAGCATTCACCATTTCTGACTCATAAGAATCTATTTTCTCAGCTGTTTACACTCAAGGAGACCACTTCATTAGATCTATAACAGTGATTCATCTCTGACATGCATTTAGAACAGAAATGTCAGGGCTCTATCCTATTCTGTCTCCTCTCTCAGGTTTGGCACTTGGTTTATAGTCATGGATTGTTTGGGGTGCTAATTAGATTGTCATATTTTCATACAGGTGAGTGAGAACAACAGCCTTGGTTGACTCCCTTTGTTCTCCTCCTCAATCCCCTCCTTGATTTTCTTTTCCCCCGTGCTACTAGCCAGAGCTTAAACCCTAATCTTCTTTGCAGTACATGAAAACAAACCAGCTTTCACTCCTTTGGTTTTCTTCCCCCTCCAATTCCTAGCAGATCAATTTGTTCCCTTATCCTAACACCAGGCTGCCTCTGTTCTATCAGGAGAAGCTACTGTTGCATCTGGAACACCACAAGACTATATGTCATCTTTTACAACATGCCTGGAGGGCCATATATCCCAGCCACTGCCCTTCTCACACAAACACACACACACAAATTGACAAATGGACAGTGGAAGGTCAGGTCAGCAAACCAAGAGCAAAAGAGGGAGGGGGATGCTGCCATGATAAACATCAGAATCCTCTGAGACATGGGGAAGCAAATGGCTCTGCTAAAGTTCCACTCCAGAGACATTTTAATATTTATATTTGCATATAAAACTGCTCTGCTATAAACAATATACTGTATAGTCTAACAGTTTTTCCTCAAAAAAGTTCAGGAACCCTCTGTGCGTGATTATTATTGTCCCAGCAAGACAAGGTTGTCGATACATTGATTAGTGAAAGAACAGTATACCGGTCCAGTGTAGATGTAATAATATTTGTATAAAATATTTGCATAAAACTGGCTACTTAGTTTGCAGTTGCTTATTTGTACAGGTGTTGAGAAATGAAAGACATGAAAGAAGACTAGTTTACTGTGAGTTGAAATGAAATGTTAATATATGTTTTCATACTGTAAATGACTTAATATGCATTTTTCATTCCTGTGAGTTGGCACACACATTTACCATTAAAGTGCATTGGTTATAACATTTTAAAAATATCTTGATACAGTTATGGTTTACAGCCATTTGTATTAAAAAGATACCTTTCAGGTCATGTGGATGACCAACAAATTGAGCAGGCAGAGGGCACCTATGAGGCTGCTCACTGAGGTCCTCAACACATAATGTGCCTTTACCTTTTGAGGATTATCACATATCCCCTCATAGCAGCAGCGGCAGTGTGGGACTGTGGTGGGATCACATGGTATTTCAGAGAAAATGGCTGGGTGATTCTGTGTCAGTGAAAGGAGTCCTGGTAAGCCAGACCTGACAGTAACTGCCAGAGGAGGTTCATGGGGGATATTCACCAAAAGGGAGTGATAAGGAAAACTGGAGTTGGGAAAGGTGGAGGTGTTATGCCTGCCTCTCCATGGGGCCTGTTATCAGGTAGGATTATGGCTGTTTCAAGTGCTGGGAAATTAGGACACATAAGGATGAGGAGGACCACTTCTTTGGGCATGAGAAATTTTCCCAGCTGAAGTGTTTTTGAGCACAACACGAAACACTTTTCAGTGTCAGTCTCTTTGATGCAAGCTGATCAGAAGTAAAACAAAGTTGACCACCGAGTCACTGACTTAACTAATTATTTAAATGTATCCTGGTGCTACAGCATCAGCATATGTCCTTTAAATTTAGAGTTTAGAGCACACAACCTCCACTAACCAATGTCCTGGAGAATCGGGTATGGCATGATCTTTTTTAACAAAGCTTTGTTTATGTGGATAAGATTAAAATGGTTGAAATTTGTGAAATGGGCTTGGACTTTAGAGCCACCTTGATGCCTGAAATGCAGGGGAAAACTGTTTCTACAATCTACTGTCGTCTGTGAGCACCAACAACTAATCCGTTCTTTCTGGGTTCACAACTAAGCAACTTGTCAGTTATCCTTCTAAATGAGAGACCAAAAAGCTCACAAATGGAACAGTAAATATGTGAAAAAGTATGGTTTTGAGTGTATATCCAAAAACATCCACTGGTGCTGGATAAAACAAACAAAAAAAAAAAACGCAAAATGAAGACACATTAGCTCAGAGCTAATTTGTGTCATGGGCATAGCCAGGGGGTGGCAATGATTGACCACTCCTGGAGCCACCCCTGCCAGAGTCAAAATGTGATGGTTGTCACTATAAATTGGTTTAATATTTCATAGAACTAGGGGTTTAACTTTTTGCATGTATTTCAAATGCACCACCCCTCTCTGAGTCTTTGCTCCAACCTGGCTGCCCTGTCCACAAAATTTTCTAGATCTTCCCCTGGTTGTTATCCAACAAGAACAGTGTTATACAGCTTTGTTGTGATTGGTCCAGTCAGAGTAGATTGACTGTCAATCATTCAGATCACATCTACCTGAGTGATGCATATGGATGTGTATATACTACATATTGCTCTTTCTGCTTTGTGGTGTTTATTTGACAATGTCTTATCACATAATTTATCTAGTAAAACATTTGCAGCTTACGTCTTAACTGATGGGTCGTAGCAGCTGGTCCTGTGTTATACAGTGGAGCCTATTTTTAGGAGTAGATTGATAATAAGCTGTCTACACTTTGAGTCCAGTGAGTTTCAATATTGTGGAATTCTGTTGGAGACAAGAATAATGAAGTGACTGTGTTCTTATTTGTGTTAATAAAAGATCAATCCAACCATGTAAGATTTACAGAACTGCAAAATTATTCAGTCTGATCTCAACTGAAGTGAAACTGAGTCAATAGTTTGATGCAATGCCATCCATCCATTTTCTTCCGCTAATCCGGGACCGGGTCGCGGGGGCAGCAGTCTAAGCAAAGATGCCCAGACTTCCCTCTCTCCAGACACTTCCTCCAGCTCCTCCGGGGGAATGCCGCGGCGTTCCCAGGCCAGCCGAGAGACATAGTCCCTCCAGCGTGTCCTGGGTCTTCCCCGGGGCCTCCTCCCCGTGGGACATGCCTGGAACACCTCCCTAGGAAGGCACCCAGGAGGCATCCGAAACAGATGCCTGAGCCACCTCAGCTGGCTCCTTTCGATGTGGAGGAGCAGTGGTTCTACTCTGAGCTCCTCCCGGGTGACCGAGCTCCTCACCCTATCTCTAAGGGTGTGCCCGGCCACCCTGCGGAGAAAGCTCATTTCGGCCGCCTGTATCCAGGATCTTGCCCTTTTGGTTATGACCCAAAGTTCATGACCACAGGCAATGCAGAACACAAAATTAAAAATAGAAGATATTGTTAGTGAAGCTTAAGAGACTACATCATCAATCACAGTCTTTGATATTCTTATGTTTATTTCTTTTGTTTGGATTGGAACAACAAAAATGCAGCAGAAAAAATGCAATATATACATTCAATAGATACATTCCACACAGAACTCCAAAAATAGACTAGACAGAATTATTGACACCCTCAACTTAATAAGTGGCAGCACACCCTTTCAACAAAATAACTGAAATCAGTCACTTCCTGCAACCATCAGTGAGTTTCTTCCACCTCTCAACTGGAATTTTGGACCACTCTTCTTTTGCCAACTGCTCCAGGTCTCTCAGATTTGAAGGGTTCCTTCTCCCAGCTGCTGTTTGAGATCTCTCCACAGGCGCTCTATGTGCCTTTTGAAGTATGTTTTGGGTCATTGTCCTGCTGGAAGACCCATGACCTCTGATGGAAACCCAACTTTCTGACACTGGATCTTAAATTGCACTGCAGAATTCAATGGTAGTTTTCAGATTTAAACTGCAATCTGGGTTTTTGTCAGGTCCGCTCGGCGCGACCTGCCTCTCTTCCGCCTTTCTCTCCTCTGCAATCTCGATCCTGCATTCCAGTAATTAGCGACTCATTTGTCGGTGCGCACAGCTGGAGTGCATCCCGATGATTACCTTCGTCCTTATTTATATCTCTTGACAGACGCTCCGTCTTTGCCGGAGCATTAACATAACTAACATAATTTGCATACCCCGTAACTGACCTGTAGCCATTTTATGTGGCACGTCGTTTTGACTTCCATGCTGACAGTTGCTGTGCTGTGGATTTTCTTTTTCGTTCGCCATCCCTCCTGGTTAGCTTGTTTATTCACTTGTCCGTCCTGTTCCTCCCACTCTCCTGTTTTTTGCCGTTAACCTGTCTTCTTCCCTGGTTGTCCTGTTCTCCTCAGCCGTATTTGCTGGTTGTATGTGTTCCTCGACTTTGTTCCTTTTTGTAATCCCCACCAATAAACCACCTGTTTTTATAGCACCTGGGTCAGCACTCTTGAGTCCAACCTCAGTTCTCCCTCACCCTCCTAGTGAGGGGGACTAAACCATAACAGTTTTTTATGTTTCTGTGTCATCAGTGGGGTCCCCATGGGTCTCTTCAAATGGCGATGGATAGTGCAAGCTGACACTGCTGCACCCTGTGCCTGCAGGCCAGCTTGAATTTGTTTGGACGTTGATTGAAGTTTTTTATCCACCATTTGAACAATCCTTCATTGCCATCTGTCATCTGTTTTTCTCTTTAGTCCACATCCAAGGAGATTAGCTACAGCACCATGAACTGTAATCTTCTTGACAGTGTTGCACACAGTCGACACAGGATCAGCCAGATCTCTGGAGATGGACTTGTAGCCTTGAGATTGTCCATGCTTTTCCACTATTGTGGTTTTCAAATCCTCAGACAATTTTTTGCTCCTCTTTCTTTTCTCCATTCTTAGTGTGGTCCACATGACACAAAGGTTATCAAATTTCTCAGTTTTAACTGGTTAAGTGTGATTTTTATATTGCCAGCATCTGTTGACTGCTATAGGTGAGTTTCATTACAAATTAAAGGTGCATCACATGCTTGAAATGCAACTATTTTTGATGCTTTTGAAAAGGTGTAAATAATTTCGTCCAGTCCATTTTCAGAATTCTGTGTGCAATGTATCAGATTTTTTTTCTCTTTGCTTTTTTGTTTTGTTCCAATGCAAACAAAAGAAATAACCATGAGAATACCAAAGAATTTATGATTGCAACAGTTTTCTGGGAGAAGTGGTGTGTTATTGGACAGAAATGCAGAGATGCCAGTATTTTTGGCCATGACTGTATAGGACACACTTTGGACCAGTGAAAAACAGACCTCATTCTGATAGTGAATAAAACAATATTGTGTACCAGACAATCCTAAAGGTTTGTTATAGCTATTGTACATGTTTTTCTTTTTATTTTTTCTGTGAGTGCACAGCAAATGCTGCACCACAGTAAACCTAACCCTCCGTTACCTTTATACATAATGTGTTAGTTTGTGAACAATAGCACATATTTAAGCAACGCCAGCCACGCTGAATGAGAAAACACCCCGGTTAAACCCCTTGGTTGTGTCATTGCATTACTGTCTAATAATAAGTCCATAATGTACTGTGGATTCAAATGTGGATCATGTGTCCTCGGTGATAAATCAGGTGAACCTGCTGTAGTGCCATTTTAGTGTGAGTGAGATGGCAGTTCTCTGATGTCCACAGGACATAGACATGGGTCCTGGCGCTGCACACAGGCCTAATCAATGTGCTCATGGCTCCCTGCCTGCTGGCTAATGAACAGCTAATGTACTCCTCTTCTGCTGTTATAAAAAACGCCCATTTTGAAATTGCCACAGTGATTACCTCCTTCATATTTCATGAGTTTTTGATATAAACGAATTTGCTCCACCCCTTGTGCACCCATCTCTCTTCCTTCCTGATGCGCTTAGGGCTTTTTTCACACAATCGTTATGCTTTGGTTTGTTCGAAGGCCACAATTTTGCTAACCCATGGACATAGGAACATAGCTTAACCTCGCACTCTAAGGTGGCATATTTGAAACATATTAAAGCTCCAAACATTGCTTGAGGTTTTTGGTGGAGATATTCACTCAATAATTGACTACCATGAACCTGCAAACAGATTTCCCTGAATACCTCCCTCTTATATGTCATTAATTCAGGACAAGACCCCAAATGCTCTCGAACAATAACAACCTGCAGTTATAGGCAGCTACCTCCTTATACCTTCAGATGTTACTCTACTGAGACATTTTAGGAACCAGTATAGTCTGGCTCTTTGAGGAAGTGTTGAGTTATGTATGAAATAACCCATAAAAGCCATGACACTGGCCACTTACAACCATATTTGCATTGCACAGAATTTAGTTGACATTAGTTCATTCATTCATTCATTTTCTACCGCTTAATCCCTGAGCGGGGTCACGGGTGGGGCCGGAGCCAATCCCGGCCGGCAATCGGGCGAAGGCAGGGTACACCCTGGACAGGTCGCCAATCCATCGCAGGGCTAACACATAGACAAACAACCACACACACTCCTATGGGCAATTTAGAGACACCAATCAACCTAAGCTGCATGTCTTTGGACTGTGGGAGGAAGCCGGAGTACCCAGAGAGAACCCACGCAAGCACGGGGAGAACATGCAAACTCCACACAGAAAGGTCCCAGGTGGGGCCCGAACCTGGAACCTTCGCGCTGTGAGGCAACGGCGCTAACCACTGTGCCACCGTGCTGCCTTGACATTAGTTAATTTCCCAAAATAGAATGATCAAGTTACAGTATATATGATGTAATGAGTAAATATCTGATTAATTTAAAGTATTTTCTGATTAATCTGTCTGAAAATTGTAAGTAATTTAATGTGAAATTATCAATCATCACTGGTTTGAGTTGGTAGTTGTGGCATATTGTTGAAAATCATTATTCCCTTGTAGATTTAGGTAGGGACTCACATATTTGTTGCTGGAATGTGGAGTTTATTGAAGACTTCCACCGTCCGTTGACTTCCCACTTTGTTTCTTCTGTTGTTTCCCCCACAGACAAGGGAGGTCTGTAGGGGAGAAGCCACAACTGTGATGTCCTCTCGGCTTGCTTCGCTGTCATTTCTTAGTCTTCTGGATCTCATAGAAACAACCGGACAGAGTCTCAGGCAGCAATTACTGAGCAAGCTCCTGTTCCTCTTTTTTTTCTGTGGTTTTTAAAGGCTTCTTATCACGTAGGTCTCATCCTTTCCAAACAAACTTCCTCTTTTTGCCAGCTGTCAGTTATCTCTGGATTTTGGGCAGTTGAAGCTGTTGCATTATCTTCTTGGTCACCCTTGCTCCACACCCAGAAAATGCCTGCAACCACCGTCACCATGATTCAATTTAGGTTTTTCCCTCATTTGGTCATCTTCTTTTCTCACTTGCACATTTCTCTAAAAATGTAAAATCACTTTACAATCTTTTCTCATTTTAGCTTTACACATTTGAATACTACTTATTGTAAACAGTATACAATAAGTCACATGATTATTCTTGCTTACTAAATATCTTAACTTCCTACTCTATGCATTTTGGCTGTTGCTCTTTAATTATTCTTCTCTCTTCTCCAATTGTTTTTTTCTTTCGCCTCGAAATCCAGTTCTCATCCTTCCACTCATCCTCAATCAAACATTCTGTATTTTCCTTCATTTCTTCATCCTCTTCTTCCCACAGGTCTGCCGTTTCCTCCTCCATCAGTCCAGGTGTGATGGGGGAATACAAGTTTACTATCAACTCCTCCAATACTCTTCTTCCTGCACCAGGATAGTTTTTGTCACTGGTGTGTTTTCCTTCAAGTCAAGTAACACTTTTTCATCTTTTCCTGGCCTGTCTGTTGTCTTTTGGACTCTGCCTCCTTAAACAGTGGCCATTCCAGTATTTCTTGCAAATACTCCTGTTATTCCTGTGGGACGTCTAGTTGTTGTCTATTTGTTTAATGGTCTTATGCAGCTCCTCCTGTAAGGTCATTTCAGATACCGGATCGTCAAAGGCTGGCACTGCTTTAATGACAGGGTAGTAGATGTAATTTTTTTTCACTGAGGATGTAAAAAAACATAAAACTTTACAAACATTTTTAAAAAATACCCAGTGATTGTTTCAAAAATAATAACACAAGCAGAATAAATACACAAGGAGGAGGAGGATAGGAACTATCATGTTGTGCTCAGTGTAAGAGGTGTTTTCCTTCCCTTTGGAAGACATGAGCCCTGAGTACAAGGCTCTTTTCTTTTTTTTTTTTACATTTCTTAAAACAAGCTTTTTGGCTGTTTTGACATTTGGGTAAGCTGCTGCACTTGTTTTAGCACTGCTGCAGTCCTATCACTGACTCAGCACAGCATCAGTGCACTACTTAGGCTTAGCTTCCAAACATTCCTATGATTAAACATATACAGCTCCATTATTTATCCAGTCAGCTAACTGGCTATTGTTTAAAACCCCATGCAACCCCAAAGGCAAAGAGTTCATGGAGCTGCACAGCTTACTGACTCATTGATAGATGATACATTAATGACAGCAGCATGGGATCTTTTATCTCAGGCATTATGTAAGAGTGGCAGCCTTAGACACCTAAGGTAAAGTCATAAGGTTTGCTTTCTTCACAAATTGGGACAGTGTCACAATGTTGCTCTGTTTAATAGGGTTTGTCAAGACTGCTGTGTTTCAAAGAGGATATGTCCTGCTAAATAAGAGAGGAACAAGCAAGCACTTACACTTAACGTTAAAGCAACAGTGTTTATTTTGGTCACTTGGAGGCAATAGAACAAGCAGTAAACACACAACTGAGATTAACAGGAGCCTGTAGCACAAAGAGAAATTTATATGTTGTCCTGATATCTTTGGGTTAATTACTGGCTTGCAGTTCAAATTTTAACACCTGAATTTCATTTAGTGTTAGTCTTAGTCTTTTGAAGAAAATACATTTTTATTCAAATTTTAGTTTTTCACTGGGTTCAGCTTGAGAGGCGACGCTAAATCATCAGATAACATTAAAACAGTGAGATCTCTGCAGCTAACATTTATGGTTGACTGCCCACATTAATCCTGGGACTGTCTAATTTTTTGTGATAGCAACACAAAAGAAATTATCTACATCCACAGCTTTTCATGTTTAATTATCCCACCACTTCATATGGCGTGCTGCTACATTTAGTCCCAGTGGGTTTTTTTGTTTTTTTTTTATGTGTGTAATTATCTGGACTGTAGATTAATTTGGTTCATAAGATTGTTTCTTCCAAGAAGAGGTAATGCCAGATTGCAGAAACACAACATTGCTGAATGTAAGGCAATAGCTTAAACAGTAGTGAAGCAATTACAATTGATGAAAAATAGATAACATTTTGTCATAGTTCTCATTATCAAATGTTTTTTTTTTATTTAGTTTTAGCCTCGTTTTCCTGAAAAATAGTCAGCAAAATTTTTTTGTCATAGTTTTTGTTGACAAAATTAACACTGCTGGGTTAACTGGGTTAGATCACCATGGTAAAGTATACTGCATGGCTAACCTTCTCTTAACAGTAATGTAGTTTATTGAGTTTGAGCATCAAAGGTTTGGTGCATCGGATAGGGTAAATAAAATATTCTTTTTTTAATAGTGCATATCCTGTATTCTGCAGTCATTTGCTATGCCAACTAAAACCTCTATCCAGGCCAACATGAATGATAATTCTGTTAATTCAAATTTCAGCATGCCAAGTGTTTGTGATCATGTTTTTCTGCACTCATAACCAAACTTGAATTTGGGCAAATTAGGCTGAAGGCAGTATGTGTGCCTGGGACGGTGGTATTCCTAAATGGTGTTTCCATAGCAACAGTGATTTCCCCTCTCTGCAGGTGATTTTTCAGTGGTGGTCCACCCGACTGTGGCCTACCTGTGGAAAAAAGAAGGGGAGTGATTCATTCTTCCATTAACCTTTGTTTAGACATAGTGGTCAGGTGAGAATGAGAAACTCTGCTATAACTCATATTAAGCAAATTAAAACAACAAAATAATGTGATATAGATGTATAAAAGTGCTTACAATGAATTTAGGTATCTGTATATGTATATTTGAAAATGCATCTTTGTTATAGGTTTATAGCTCCAATTAAAGCTTTATACTGTAGCTAGTCAGAACAACTGCAGCCGGAGCAAAACATGTACAGTAAAACTTTTTAGTTTCAATCAAGATATGTGATCAGAAAGTCCTCTGCTGAACATGCAGTTCACCTTTAATGAAACCACAGGGATGCCTCCTTTGTTTTTATTGGCCTGATAGTGGAAGGAAGCTTTTCTCTGGATTAGTGTACTCATTATACTTTGGCTCAGAGCCACAGTAGATAAATTACTCACAAACAAGGATGTTTAAAGAACCAGATTTCGACGTGACTGGAAGAGGAAGTGTACACAACACCTGAAATACTCCACACAGTGTGTAGTTATTAGACTGCCAGTGGCTTCAGGAGCAGGTGAGCGATTGGCTTTGGTTCATTATAAACAACACTACTGTAGATTGGCCCACTTTCTGATTGCAAACCAGTGGGAATGTCAACAGGAGTGACTGCATTTCTGACATTCCTCTGGATATTTTACCTCTCTGAGTTTAATCCAAACAGGAATGTGATTAACAAACTGTGCTAAATGAGATTGTGGAAATGATACACTGGAGAAATTTCTACTTTTTCTTCTTCTCAACATGGAGATATAACATAAGTCCAGTATATCTACACAACACACATTTTTTAATCATAATATAGAATAATTGCACACAAAACAATTATAAAACTTGTGTAAATTTATTACTTCATTCTTAGCTGTGACCTACTAATCATAACTTAATAAACATGAACAGGTTTGCTTGTCGGGTGCTCCTGCAAAGCCTAGCGCTGCTGTGGCATTCCAACTAAACTTTGCACAGATGTACAAACTGCCTTGTTATTTTCCAGCTCGTCCTCATTCCCAGGGCATCACATACTGATGATATGTCAAGTACTTTTAGCTTCTCATATGGACACCAAAGGCTACCTTTGATAGCCATATGAGATACATAGGGTTTTCAGTATAGGAGCAATTCATGTCAGTATTTGATGCCCAGAGGAGGACGTTGTAGTATATGAAGAGTGAAAGTCTGCGCTAGGAGGTAGCTCGAGTGGATGGTGGGTCAAACAAACACCAAAATGACAGTATTTGACAGCCTGGGAATGAGAACAATTTGTTTTTTATGATTATTTGAAGTACTCACATACTTTTGAAGCCTTGGGTCTTTGGAAACTGAACACCTTGACTACACTGAACCTCTTGCAAACAAGTTATTCTCTGTCTACTCTTTTGCAGCCACCATGATTTTCTAAAACTGTATTGTTGACCTGAGCCAACCAATGTCTGAAGCTAAAAACAAGCATAAGCATAACTACGTATATGCTGTCTATTGAGATGTGCCACTTTGACTCACAAAGGGGTTAAGGGGGAATGAGTCTGTCTTGATGGCTCTCCCTGCTTCGTCCGACGACTGCACAGTTTGGAGTAGCGGGCCAAAGGCAAGACATGGGCCGACGCTTGTTACCTGGGCATCTCAAACTGTCCTGTGTCCCAAATCCAGAGTAGATAAGTATTAGTTGGGTTTAGGGTGAAGGATGGGGGTGGAGTTAGTGAATCCACAGACTCTGCTACTAAGGTAGCATATCTCAACAAGGCAGCACAGTTTGAGAGAACACTGGTTCTACTCTACTGTGACTCTGGTACATGAACGACTCTGGATACTGTGCAGTGTAGAGGGAGAGTGACCTTAGTGGGAGAACAAGTTTAGTACGACAGCTCATACTAGCATCAGCAGAATGATTTTGAATGAGAGCTCGTACCCATCCATATCAGCAGATATGGGAATTGTAGCGGGAGAGTAAGTCTGTACGAATTCTGACACCAGCCTTCACGGAGCGTGTTCGAATGATTTTGAACAGGTTGTACTGATACTGATGTGTTTAATGGTGCCAGCAGCGCATACATCTATGATAAGCCCTGAGGGTAAAACGTGTCATATCAAGCTAAACTTTTTCACACAGTACTCAAGTGTTTCTTTAACATTATTTATGTTTTTTATATGGTCTTATTTCTTATGTTTGTTTCTATTGCTGTACCAACTGGAGGTCACTCTAAAAATTTCGTTGTACATGTTACAGTGACAATAAAGGATTATCTGATCTCTTATCTCTATCTTGAAATGCTTAAATTTATATAGCAGATGCATACTTTGGCATCATATAAAAGGCAAGTAGACAGGAAAATGTGAAAGCCTTTGTCAGTGCTGGACTTTTTCATGCAACATATGGCTATTTCCTGGTGTCAGTATGTACCAGCGTAAGCCTGATTTTGTATCGAACAAGCTAAATATAGTAGTATATATGCCAGATTATAGAATTATCTGAAGTTCTGGAGTGGGACCTGCCCTGAACTACACCTGCTCTATTTTCATGCTACCTAACCCACTCAGACCTTCATACTTTGGCTTCCACTTTTTGTTAGGATGGCCGAAGCTCAATCAGTGCACCTATCTACTCACCATCAATTTTTTTCTTGGTTTGCCTTCAAACAAAGAATCATTCCATTGTCAGACAAACCTCTCAACCTGGTCGCTTCACCAAACCGGGGTCATAGCAAGTCTGCTGGTTCCACCTGCTTCTCTCACCATTCATTGATGGCTCCTGCTGGTAGTTCACTCATGGAGATGGGCGCTAAGGGACTCTTCCTGCCAAGGCTACTTGCTCATGCCCACACAGCAGCTGTGCAGGGTGCTTGAGGACACCAGTTTTCTCCTGACTCAGTGAGCACGTGCCCCTTCCTGCTAGCTGCTGCCATTAACTCAGACTCCCATCTTGGATTGGACTGTGGTCAGCTTGCCTGGGAATTCAGGCTGGGAATATTGCTTTCCACCCCACAGACACCAAAGCTATGCTCTTTCAGCTCCTACTGACTTCCCTCAGGGGGCATTGCCCCGATGGGCGGCAGCCTAGGCAGGCTACCACAGAGCACCCTCCTGTTGACAAGGTGCTGGTCCTCTGACGGAGGCTGCTCATTTTTGCCCCTCCTGCTCTACCTGTGCAGCATCCTTACAGCTCATTCATTTGTCCTTGTACTTCCATTTGTACTTAGTGAGGGCAGGTGCCTGCTCATAAAATACTGATTTGTTCAATTTGGAACAACACTAACTGGCAGTTGGAGAATAGCTATGTAGTAATTTTGAAGAAAAACATTTGTTTTAATGAATTATTGAAGCGTTTTAGAACTGCAAATGCAAATAAAAATAACAATGCGTCGGTTAAACATTTTGCACATTAGAGGGGTCATTCACTTGCTAAATGTCACTGAAACAGACTTTGCATGTGCCCCTGCCAATTACTCACTATCAGAACTGAAACAGACTGCAATTTCTTTTAATATAGTTTGTGGCTCAGCATGTCACTGGCTAACAACTCTGTGTAGAGTTTTCATGGAGCACTGAGGGACATTTTGTCAGTTGTTACTCATGGAGCAAACATTTGTATTTATAGCAAATAACTATAAAAATGCCTGAATTTGTGCTGATCAGCTTGGGACATCAATTACTTTAGTTCTAGGGTGTTATTTACACAATCACAAATCGGGATTTTGAGACGATTTTGTCACATTACTATTTCCAAGGCCCAAAACCCAGCAGTCACTTAACATCACTTTGAAATTTGAGATTGAGCTGGCTCAGTACTCTGCTGTATGTGATCCCTGCTTTTATCTTGCATTTGTTTTTCATTACTCCTGCACAAGTTTTCTTAAACACCACCCAGTCAAACTACATAAATATACACTATGAATCAAAGCTCGAAGTTTTACTTATCCAGCTACTTTCCAGTCTATCCTTTACTTTGTCAGACAGGAGAGAAGAGAGCTAAATTAGATGTTTTCCAACAATTCCTCTTGAGGATGAAGTCCAGCAGTTATTTTTTTTTCAGTAAGCAGACAAAGTATAAAGTAGGACTCATGCCGTGGCTACATCTTTGCCCCATGTTGCTAACACTGAGCTCCCAGGCAATGTATTTAAAGTTCACTTCCTGCCTTGAGGAGTTGCTGAGACATTTTGCTCATGGATATCCATTCATCACATCTGCCATGCCTGTCAGTGCCTGTTTATTATTGTGGCTTTCTACATCCTGTATGGGGAAACTCACTCACTGCACCAAAGACTCATTCATCATGTGCCTCTTTTGTGCGTCTCCAATGTCTGGATGATCTTTTCACAGAGAGGTCTTTGGAAATGGTTACTGATGTTGTTGTGGTTGTTGCAGTTGGTTATATTCTGACAGGTAATTGCACAGAATGGTTGTACATTACATGGAGTATTTTGGGCTCCCTGAAGTAGGCCAGCCCTCTCTGTAATTGATAGACTGGCCTCTTTTCTTAGGTTTTTCCTTGATGGCACTGAAGGTTACTACTACTACTACTGCTGTTACTTCTACAATTTATGCTTTTACAAGTGCTACTACCACTATTGTAATAATAACTTCAGTTAAAGCTTGGAACAGAGTTTAACAAAATGTCAACTTTGTAAGACTAGACATCCTGCACATCACCCATGTTCACAGATGTTTTTTTTAGGCTTGAAAGTCAGAAAGGAGCACATGAATGACAGCACAGTCAGAGATTCATTGATTGATATGTGTTGCTAGGCAATCCCCAAAATCCCACCAGATCAGACATCTGGAAACATCTCAATCTCGACACCACCAGCTCACATAAATGAGTATGTGTGCATGTACGTATGTGTGTAGGTACAAACAGGCCTGGCTGCTCTCTCGCGCACCTACAATAAATTAACTATTTTTATAACCGTTTACAGCATTTTGATGGCACATCTCACAATTACAAGAGGTTTTACAAACAAGTCCGTCGACGAAAATCAACAATTTAATCCCTAATGAAAATAATCTGTAGTTGCACTTGGATACAAACTATTTCAACAGATATAAAAGCAGTCAAATCCTGCTTTTATATCAATGCATGAGTGATAGGCTGTTAATGTAATAATATAATATACAGTATAGTATATTTTTCTCTATTGAGTGGCTACTTTGACAGTGTGATATTAGTACGTGTTCTTAAGTAAAGAATGTGGATACCTCCTTTACTACTGGTGGTAACATGCAAACCAACATGCTCTAGTTGTATAACATGTTATAGTTATATGCTGTTTTTAAAAAATCATATTTAAAACACTGTTTATTCTTTAGGGTCAATCTAGTGCTGTAATCCAGCTCAGTCAATTGGCACAGTCACTTGCAATAAAAAAAAGACCCTTTTTTCATTCTCCACTGTTGTATTTGTGTAATACTGTGAAACCATGATATTTTCTGAGACGGTTATCATACCTTGAAAATCTCATACTGTTGCAACCTTCCAATGCAAGATGGAGATGCCTTGTTAACTTTGGTGAAACTGGAAGGATCATTTACTGACAAATGTCAAACATCTTTGGTTATTGCTGTCACGTTCTCTCTCTCTCTTGAACCCAGAGGTGAGAGAGGAAGAGAGCAGGACCCAAACTGCAGAAATCGGTAAGAAAGCAATGTTTTCTTGCAACAACAGAGTCAGGATGGGATATAGTACTGAAGATGATTGGCGTTGATCTACTGGCAGCTGTCAGGGGAAGTCAGTCTGTGCGGGGCTGATGATGGTGGATCAGACCTCGGGTAGAGCACGGTCTTAGGGATGAACCAGGTGGATTGACACCGGAGAGATGAGTTGCTGGAGATGGGCTGCCGAGCTGAGATGAGTAGAGAAGATTGCTGAGCGGCTGGCCCAGACGTGACGGTGATGGAGAGATGAGCTGCTGGAGGTGGACTGCTGAGTCAAGTGACGAGCTGAGGCAAGTAAAGACAGTTGCTGTGGAGAAGCTAGCCCAGACAGGATGGTGCCAGCAAGTGAAGCGGCAGCTGTGTGGATAGATGTTGACAGCAAGACAGGAGCAAGTGCAATGTGCACTACAGCACAGGATGTTGGAGGCAGGATTCCACACAGCAGGTAAAGATCTCAGCAGAGAGTGCAGCAATAAAGGTAATAGTCTAACTTGCTGGATTGTAGGAGCCAAAACCTTGTGGTCTATGTTCGACAATGAATCAGTGGTGACTAAATGTTGGAGTGGTGGTTAAGTAGGCCAACAGCTCATCAGGGTGATCTGCCACAGGTGAGGTGCATTTCAGAGATGCCAGCTTCTGCAGAGGGAAGGAGAGAGGGAGAGAGAAACAGGGAGTGGAGAGCAGTTCTAACAATTGCTGCATAAAGTCTAAGGCATACAGTAAATAAACCAAGTTTGTTTTATAGGCTTGCAGAGACTTGCACACTCTTTACATTTTCTGTCAAAAAATAAATCAAATTGAAAGATAAGTTGAAAAGATATTGTAAATGGAAAAATGAACTAATTACTGTTTTTATGCAAAGCCCTATTCTGTTCTATCTGAATGACTTACATATCTCACAAATTCTTCACAAGCTGATAGAGTTGCTCGATTTCTGGCATTAATAAGCAGCATCTTGTATTTTGGTGATGTTAATTTTAATAGTAATTCTTGGAAGGACAAAATGGCCTAAAATGTAGAACACCAATGAAAATTAGTCAAGAAGTGACCTCACAAAGCTGGAAAAAACCACACAACAGGTAGGCCAACATAAAGATAAGCTAACTTAGTACTATCAAAGGCTTTGGAAGTAATAATATTACTTAATGTTATTGATAGGAATCAGTGCAGTGGTAATGTAGAATGTTAACCATCATTAATTTGTCCCTAAATATGCAAAATCTTTATTGCGTTGTTATTCTGTGGGTGTAATATTAATGTTATTTTCAGTTATCTATGTTATGTTGTTTGATGTTGTGAACAAGGACCTTGGGCGGGGGGTGGGGGGATATTTACTAGGGTTTGCAGACTTGAGAGTTTCTAAATAGCATATTGGAGTAAAAGGATGAGAAATAGCTTTGAAAATTGTAATTTTGTAGGGGAAAAGAAAGCAAAAGCTTTTTGACTAAAAGGGAAGACCACCAAGAGGACAGGAATTTAACAGCAAACATGGTGTTATGGGAAATGTAGTTTAACAGCAGCACTGATGAGGCAGGCTGAGCTTTATTTGCAATTGTTCTACCTGTGGTGATGAATCCAAAATGCTTCCTTGCTTTACTTCTCAGGTTATGATTATTCAGCACTGCATTAAGCAAGGCATACTAGGTTTCTCCAGGTTGCATTAGCAACGAAGACAATAATGTTCTAGTTCTAGTTTACTGTTTACTGACAGGGCAAAAAAAGGACTTTTTGATTTTATTCAATTAATTCCAATACATAATTAGATGAGACCTACAGGATAAGCCCAAGGGCTTGTCACATGGCCTCATCTTAAACAAACATCAAGACACACATTACTCTACACATAAATGTACTTTACTACTTACACCTATTTCCACATGTTTAGAAGAAGCTTTATTTTATTGTAACATTGTGACACATACAATGAAATTTTGTTTGGAGCTGAGGGCCCCGGGGAACATATATGCCGCCATCATGGGCAACTCGGGTTCATCACGGGTTCAATGTCTTGCCCAAGGACACTTCAACACGTGGACTGCAGGAACTGAGATTCAAACCTTCAGCTTTCTGGCTGGGAGGCAACTTCTCTACCCACCGCACCACTGTCGATGCCACACATTTACATTTACATACATATATACTGTATATACACACTAATTAAAAAAACTAGGTAGAATGTGATTTTGTTTAGCAACAGGACCTTTTCATTTTGTAGGTTAATACCAGTGAAAACAGTAGCTGCACAGCAAATCATGTACTAATTTCAAATTGAAATGATAATACATTTGATAATTAGCCTCTTGCTGCTGGCTGTCACTCAGCAGTGTGATGTATAGACAGTGATGAGACCTCCTTTTAATCAGCCTGTGCTGCTGTCTCAGTATTTTGACTTGTGCAGAACAGCTGAGTGCATCTCTTGACCCCTCTGCTTCATATTAAAGCTCAGCTAATTTCCTCATCTGCACAACTGCAAACAAATTAAAGGACTGTAAACACAGCTTTGCACATGCCTTGAATATTGTGCCTTTGGGCTGTTGGAATGTAATTTATGTTTTTCCCTGTATCACAATATGAGCTTTTTAAGCTTGAATTATAATGTTTAGCATAAGATTTGCATATGCTGAATACAGGGTCTTTTGAACATCTATTTCTTTTACAACCACAGGTTGGGATTTGTTTGTTCCTTTCAAACTGTATTCCTGCATTCACCTTTGTTTTTTTTCACCACCTAGCCACAGTTCCTCAGTAGCAGCGGGCGTACTGGTGTACTGTATGATCCAATTGGATCATCAGGCCTCCAGGGTGTGTGAGAAGTAAGTAGCACTGAGACAGGGAGATGTGACCCAGAACCAAACCACTTGGAGGAACCTTAATCTTCTTAGCCTGTAACAAATCAGGCATCCCTGCCTCCGGGCAGGTGCAGAGGTCAAATAATGCAGAGCTTCATGTTTTTATGAGGGAGGCGGAGGGACATCAGAGACACTGATGCTGTGGGAGTCACTGGGATGTGATAATGTCTGCTGAGACGCCTCCAGCTATTTGACATTGTTGAGCAATCTTTGTGAGATTAGAAATCTCAGATGATGAATTACATGACCTTTATTGATCTCCTGAGGGGAAACTTGGTCATTTCAGCAGCAAATGATGAAGGGTGGACGGAATGCTGAGAGTCAAGAAGTAATGAAGGTAAAAGCACATTTTTAAAAATTAGATTGTCACTATTCCATTAAGTGTTTTCACAAAGCATGGCAAAGAAGAGCTATAGCATTAGCGAAAGTCCTCGGCCACTATAATTTTGCTGTTTTAACAAGGCTTTAATGATAACTTACATTTATTTCTCAGTCTCTGTATTAAGATATAACCAGAAAATATACAGTATACACAATATTAAAAAAACTAAATTTTCAGAACAAAATGGCTTCTACAGTCCAAAGTCTGTATTTAGTGTGACTTCCCTTTGCATAGCTTGAATTCTTTTGGAGAGACTGTCTTGAAACCATGACAGACCCTCCACCATGTTTCACTGAAGGCTGCAAGCACTCATTGTTCAATGTCTTTCCAACTTGTTTTCTCACATGCTCTCAACAATTGGAACTGAACATTTCAAACTTCGATTCATCTATCCATACTATTCTTTTCCACTGATCTTCACTCCAGTCCTTGCAAGCTTTTGCATGTCTCAGCCTTTTCTCCCTGTCCCCCTTCTGAAAAAGTGGTTTCTTGGCTGCTATTCTTCCACAAAGGCTATTCCCGATCAACCTTATTCAGACTGCAGAAGGATCCAGATGGCAACCAGATGAAGCTGCCTTATGCTGATCGAAGTCCTTGCTGGAATTCCTCTGATCTCTCAAAGAAGAAACTGAGTAACTTTGCATGTGATTGTTACTATTTTCTTGGTCTTCTGCTCCTGTTTTTATCTTTGACCTTTCTGGATTCTTTATAATCCTTTAGAACAGCTTGAATACCACATCTTGAGTATCCAGTTTACTGATTTTTTTCTGACACTTTTTGTTTTTTTTAATACTATGTACATCAGGGGTGGGCAAACCTTTTGGCTCAGGGGCCACATTGACTTTTAAAATTTGAAAGACGGGCCGGGCCAGCACCAGATGCATACATATCAAACATAAACATATAAAAGGCATTACAGTGTTAATATTTACATTCACCTTTAGTGGGAACAGTATTGTTGATCACCCTTTTTTGCCAGTGCATCAAAGTCTGGTGTTAGTTTTGTTGTGGCAATTCTCAGAACAGATCTGAGGTGTTCATCACTCAACTAGGATCTGTGGGGTGCTTTGTTGGTGTTCATCACTAAAAGTCTGTTCACACACATAGGTAGAGCCAAACAACACCAGCATCTTCTGTGCCATCTTCTGGATGTTTGGAAATTTGACTGCACTTAATGAAGCATAAAACTCATCCAGTTTAAGAGAG
>NW_018127931.1:5051189-5057646 GCF_001952655.1 Monopterus albus | reverse complement strand
TCGAGGGGCCTCTTTCAGCGTAGCCAGTGTGGGGAAATGAGCGAATGACTTGTTTAACATTTGCTTTGAGAATAAAGCTAGGTTGGTTTTGAAGGCTCTGACGTTTGTGAACATTTCGTGCACAAACTGATCTTTCCCTTGTAGCTTCACGTTCACCTCATTCATATGTGTCAGTATGTCCCCAGCAAAAGCTAAATGACAAAACCAATCTGTGCCACTCAGCTCAGGAAAATCATCAGCTTTCTCAAGTAGCTCCAAAAATGAGCTAATCTCCTGTTTGAGCTCCCACACTCGTTGACATACTTTCCCCAAACTTAACCAGCGGACATTAGAGTGATAAAGCAAGTCCTGATGATCAGTGTCAGTTTCTTCAAGAAACTTAATAAACTGACGATGCTGAAGTCCCCTTGCTTGAATAAAGTTAACAGACTTTACAACTGTCTTCACTACGTGGTCAAGCTGCAATACGGATTTACACAGTGCTTCCTGGTTTATTATGCAGTGTAGGAAAATTACCTCCCGCTTAGGGTTGTCCTCTTTCACCCTCTCCTAGATTCTTTTGAGCAGCCCGACATTTTTTGCCCACCCCTGGTGTACATACTGTATTTCCTATATTTTCTAGTTGTATTCTGATAAATATATATATGTTCATCATAACATTACTAAAACAACAAATCTAATGGTGACCCAAGGTCTTTGCACAGTACTGTACATTAACTAACTAATTTGCTAATAATATAAGTGCCAGATTACATTAACAAGCCTTACCATCAGAAGTCAGTTTGTCAGCTTGATAGCAGTAGCCAGTGGAGCAATAGTGTAGTAACAGTAGTGCATTTTATATCTTTTACTCAGAACCCATTGGTTCCTATTAACCTTATATACAATGGACTTCACATCACCCCTTCCCTCTACTATGCAAAAGTGAAGCCAAAGTATTGTGAATGCATACTGTACCACTGTATTTTGTCTGTGTTGGTCTCTGTTTAGAGGAGGGAGGGCTGCGCCTCTTACACACAGGCAGTTCGCTGAGCAGATGTAGAGCAGACAAAGTTAAGGATCACTCCATAGTGCAAATAAATAAATAAATAAATATTTGGGCTTAATATTTAATTAAAAAAAGTTAGCCAAAGCAGCGAGATGTGCTGATTTATGTGCTGTGTAAGGAGAGCTTAACTAAGATATCATGACGCACGGGTAGGACAGTCAGGCGAGGCTGTAGAACAGTTGCCGCTCTATTCATCTGTGGTAATGTTAACTTCGGTGCTTCACTTGGGTAGCGAGATTGCGTTTTGTCTTTGCAAACATAATGTTAGTATCTTACTTTACTGAGAAGTCAATAGGACATGTAACTGGTCAAGCTGATAGTGAATTGGTTCTCTGCTGGACCACAAGGCAAATTACATCAAATAACATTTTGCGCCTATAGACAAAGCACGTTTTTTTGATTCGTCATGACATTACAGTTCAAAATTGTATTTTTTTTACCACGTTCAAATGAATGTTCAATTCAGTCTTGATGGCACACAGCAGGGGATGTTCATTACAACCATGAGACTTGACTTGGAGCAACTATTGAGCATCTGTGTTGTGTATATATATATAAAAAAAATACAGTCTGTATAGAAATATAGTATATACAAACTGTATACAGTCTTATGCAAAAGTTTAGGCACCCCTTGATAAATAACAGATTTTGGTGATTTTTTATTTGAACAGATGTTAACACAGTTTCTCTTGGAAATGGAAAAAATGCACAATATTTTCAGCAAACAGTGATGCATAGTTACTTCTTATGCCATAAATTGAACAAAAATAAAAAATAAAAACATTATTATGGCATGGTGCAAAAGTTTGGGCACCCTAAGAGTTCCAGAGTCTCAAAGTCTCTCACAAGGTATCAGACCTTAATCAGCTCGTTAGATCTGATGCACAGCAACAGCTGTCATTGGTAAATGCCAATTTCAAAGCTGTACAAATACTTTGACTCTTCAAACCTTGTGCACACACTTGTGGACACCCAGCAACCATGGGTTCCTCTAAGCAGCTGTGTAAGACCCTGAAAATGAAAGTTATTGACGCCCACAATGCAGGAGAAGGCTACAAGAAGATAGCAAAGCGTTGTCAGCTTGCAGTTTCCACAGTAAGAAATGTAATTAAGAGATGGCAGATCAGGGGAACTGTGGAGGTCAAGATGAGATCTGGAAGACCAAGAAAACTCTCGGACAGAACTGCTCGTATGCTGGTCAGAAAGACAAATCAAAACCCCCATTTGACTGCAAAAAACCTGCAGGAAGATTTAGCAGACTCAGGAGTGGTGGTGCACCGTTCCACTGTGCAGCGATGCTTGCACAGACAAGGCCTTCATGGAAGAGTCAGCAGAAGAAAACCTTATCTGCGTCCCCATCATAAAATCCAACGTCTGAAGTATGCAACAGGACATCTACAGAAGCCCGATGCGTTTTGGAAACAAGTGCTGTGGACTGATGAAGTTAAAATAGAACTCTTTGGACACAATCAGCAAAGGCATGTTTGGAGAAAAAAAGGAGCAGCATTTCATGAAAAGAACACCTTGCCAACTATTAAGCATGGGGGTGGATCTATCATGCTCTGGGGTTGTGTTGCAGCCAGTGGCACAGGAAACATTGCACGGGTGGAGGGAAGAATGGATTCCACTAAATACCAGCAAATTCTGGAAGCAAACATCACACCATCTGTAAAAAAGCTGAATGTACAGCTTTGAAATTGGCATTTACCAATGACAGCTGTTGCTGTGCATCAGATCTAACGAGCTGATTAAGGTCTGAAACCTTGTGAGAGACTTTGAGACTCTGGAACTCTTAGGGTG
Source organism: Monopterus albus (assembly GCF_001952655.1). Classification (NCBI taxonomy): domain Eukaryota; kingdom Metazoa; phylum Chordata; class Actinopteri; order Synbranchiformes; family Synbranchidae; genus Monopterus; species Monopterus albus. The sequence goes on along the minus strand of NW_018127931.1, from coordinate 5,054,798 downwards.
CCCAAACTTTTGCACCATGCCATAATAATGTTTTTATTTTTTATTTTTGTTCAATTTATGGCATAAGAAGTAACTATGCATCACTGTTTGCTGAAAATATTGTGCATTTTTTCCATTTCCAAGAGAAACTGTGTTAACATCTGTTCAAATAAAAAATCACCAAAATCTGTTATTTATCAAGGGGTGCCTAAACTTTTGCATAAGACTGTATACACTTAGTGGTGGTTCCCAGACTTTTGCTCTCATGGCCCATGTGCAGGAAAAAAATGTCTCCCTTTGTCAGCTGGTATAAGGAAAGTGGGTAAAAATAAAGACGCCCTGTTAAATTTATTAAAATCACATTACCAGCCAAGAACAAGGACTGTGTGTTTCTGTGCATCATTAGTCAGTTGTAAAAATTAAACTTTGCCTTTTTGAGAGCGAGAGTTTTATTACATGTCAAAAGTCTGCTCATGCTGCACAGTATATTACATTTGATGGTCATTTTAGCAATTAATGCAACAATTAGTACTGTTATTAGTTAGATCTATGTTTAAAATTTTAAAAATGTTTGCTATGAAAAGGGGCTGTGTGTCACCATTCCCAGTGTATGCAGACACACCGGGAGTGGAACACAAAAGGAGTTGAATATACAAAGGAAGTCAGGTTACTGGGAGGACAGAGGGGGCAGAGCAGGTACTGGGCGGGGCAGGCAGGCAGCTTGGTGCTTGGGATGAAGCAGGCAGGCAGCATGGAGCTGACAGAAGGCGAGTGGAGGACGGGAGTGCAGAGCCAAGGAACGGAGAGCTGAAGCATTGAGTAGCAGGTGGGGGAGCAGGTGAGTGTTGACGATGACCAAAGCATTGGTGATTTGACTAACAAACCAGTGGGGAATAAACGGGAAGAGCGCTTATATGACAGGAGAGTCCGGGATTAAATGAGCAACAGGTGGAGGTGATGATGGATGATTATGCTGGCTGGGTGAGGTGTCAAACGAAGAGACAGGGAAAAGCAACAGAAAATCAGGAAGTGAGGTCCACAAACCATAACACTGTGCAGCTTAAATTCAGCTCAGTCAGTTGAAGGCCACTTCCTTAGTTTATCTTGTCCTGTCTCAGTTATTCCACTGACTTGACTCAATCCAGTAAATCACATTGACTAGCAAGTAAGGCCATGAAATTGTATAGACAATATTTCATATACATATAGTAATAGATGAATTAATTCCATGTTGTAAAGGTGCATGTAGATGATCACATTTTGTATTTAAATTGCTTGGTTGAATTATATTGGTATTTTATTTAAGTCAGATGTACAAAGAAAACCCTTTTTGAGGTGACCATAGTATATTTTAAAAGCATCACATGCATTTTGTAATTTTAGTACCGGCTGCTTTCTGTGTGTGTGCTCTTGTACTGTGTCAGTACAGAGATTTGGCTTGATGAAGGACTGGAGCCTCAAAAGATTTTTATTGAGGAGGCTCAAACATGCACACAAATCTGTTTTCTGCCTGTTTTCCTCTCTTCCTTGCTGCTTCCTCCATTTATGTCATCACTCTTTGTGTGTGGTGCAGAGGGGGCAACAGTTCAACCTAAATGGGACACACACAGCTCTAATTCAGGTTGTCAAACTGGGCAAAAACTGTCACCTTTGGCACCTCTAATTGCCTTATCTTTGGGGGCAAGGTACTAGCTGGCAGCAGCAGCAACACTGATCTCTGCTTATCTGAGCTGTGAGTAAATATCTCTGCAGCCAGTTCCCTGTCAGCTGTGTCCACTGTTATCTTAATCCTCATGAGGATCAAACTGTTTTAGGAGCTGCAAGGGCACAGTGAGTCACCTACAGGTACAGTATGCATATTCGATGGTTGTTGCCTTGACAACTGATGTACAAAAATGATGGTTGTTAGATCATGATTTAGATTTGTTTTGTGCCTGGGTCTTTACTGTATTTCTATTGATATTATCTTTTGTGACTTACAGCCCCTTCCAGTACCACTAGTAGAAAACACTGTGAAAGTATAATAATGTGACAAGAGGAAAATATCTGAGAAATCATACCTGTATGCTATTGTAGCAATATTGAGTTAAAGACAACTGGGATAACTGTGGAAAGTACTGCCTATTGAGAAGTTGTAGTGTGATGTAATAAACTTGTACACAGAATCTCTGCAAGCTCCCTGGACACTGTTCTGTAACTAACCTTGATCTCTCTGGGAGAAGGGACATGAAAGAAAGAAGAAACCTGTATTTATCAAGTATCTCAGTGATTAGGAATCACTCCTAATGGGCCAAAACTGTGGTGTAGTTTTAGTTCAACTTTCAGAACTATGAGTAAGAGTAGTTTATTCAGCTTTCTTAACTTGGGAAATCACTCCTATCAAGGCAGATTAGCAGATTTTTTTTTTTTTTAGGAGACTTCAAAAAGTGCACCACAGCCAGTGGGTTATCAACATCACTGCTTTTTTATTAGGCTTGTATTCATATTTGTGCATGTATGGTCTTGGTTATTCATTATCTCAGTTATTTGCAAATGCACAAAACACAAGTATGGTGCCCTTCTCTGTATTTTGAAATGTTTCAAACCTCACCTGACAAACAACTACATCACAATTTCTCATAGTTTAATCACACTCTCTCAGTAGTAGTTCTTTTTGGAGAAAAGAACTACTACTACATATTAGGCTTCACAAAAGGCCTTTTCTGAGTTTTTAAGTTGTAGTCACCTGTCAACATGATTCTTAAGATTGAGAGGCATGATAAATATGGGCCCAGGAGATCAATAATGCATCAAAACCAAAATGCTGTCTATGATGAATGTGGGTTGTTTTTACCCTTGTTAAAAAACATTTTATGAAGGAAAACAGAAATCAGAAAATGGTCTGAGAGAGGAAAATATGGGAGATAAAAATAAAGTCATCCTGCCTGATGAGGAAGTGAAGTAACTTTCTTCACTTAGAAGATGGGTTATGAGGTACAGTAGATGCATGCCTGTGTTTGTATGTAGGTGCTTACCCGTGTGTGCAAATGGAATGGTAAAATCATCCAGCTTCTCCAGTCAAGCATGAACACTGCTTGCCTGCAGATGCAGTGCATCAACTTAACCCCACACCTCAGCCTCCCCACTCCTCCCCCTCTCCAACACAGTCTGATCCTAGTGACCAGACAGATCAGCCCAGTTCCTCTCTTGCATCTCTGATTTTTGTCTTTCATTACCTGCATCAGTTTCTGCGTTGCTCTGGAGATGCAGATATTTTCCTTTTTATTTTGCATTTTATGTTTAGCTTATAGTTAAATGAAGTCAGTAGTGTTGGTCATCTGTTCAGAGCAGAGCCAATGCACTGAAAGTAGCTTACTTCACTTTGCATGTGTCACACTTTGCCTATTATAGTGTCCATGGTTCGGCAGTGATTCAATGATCGATTAATAAATAAAACAAATAAAAAATAAGTCCACCATCTAGCAGTAGACCTCTTGCATTCACATTTGCAGGGATGCTCTAAATGTGTTTTTCCCCAGACAAAAGCAAAAATTGTGGAAAAACACTGAGCGTAAATACAGTAAGGTTGTTATTCACGTCGGCGCTAATGACTCCCGACTTCGCCAGTCGGAGGTCACTAAAATTAATGTT
>NW_018127931.1:5025485-5051131 GCF_001952655.1 Monopterus albus | reverse complement strand
AAACCTGGTCTGATTAGTAGAGATGGCATCCATCCCACTTTGGGTGGTGTGGCTCTCTTATCTAGAAATCTGGACGAGGTTGTTTTAGAACCTAAATTATGACAACCCAGAGTTGAGTCCAGGATGCAGGGTCGCAGTCTTACACACCTCTCTGCTGTCTCCTTGCAGCTGCTACCCACGCAATGCTCCCAGTACCCCATAGAGACTGTGTCTGCCCCCCGCCCATCTAAATTATATAAATCAAGAATCAACTCCAGAGGAGTTATTCATAAGAACCTAATTAAAATTAAGACAACTCCTCTTATAGTAGAAAAGAGGACAATCACATGTGGACTATTAAATATCAGATCTCTCTCATCTAAATCTCTGTTAGTGAATGATTTGATAAGTGAACATCACATTGACTTATTGTGTCTTACTGAAACATGGTTACAGCAGGAAGAATATGTCAGTCTAAATGAATCCACTCCACCTGGTCACAGTAACTGTCACATCCCTCAAAACACAGGCCGAGGTGGTGGCGTGGCAGCGATCTTTGACTCAAGCCTATTAATCAACCCTAGACCTAAACATAGTTATAACTCATTTGAAAGTCTCACCCTGAGTCTCTCACACCCAAACTGGAAAACTCAAAAGCCTGTTCTGTTTGTTATTGTATACCGTCCACCTGCTCCTTATTCAGAGTTTTTAAGTGAATTCTCAGACTTTGTCTGATTTAGTGCTTAGTACAGATAAAATAATCATAGTAGGCGACTTTAACTGAACCTTGCAGAGTTTCATTTGTTTGCGACCACACTGAGATCACTTTGTTTAAAGGGTTTCAGTGCATTGTTTTAGTCCACACCTGTGTGCAACTTCTGTGTTCAGATCTGACCAATTGTAACAAGGGGAAAGACACCCAGTCAGATTCAACCAGACTAAATGCAGGGTTGAAAATGCCCTTTGAGGTTATTCCAGCTCCTCTCAAGCTGCATCTTCTGCCGCATATTATGTATGTCTCTAATTTGCAACATGCATTTTTTCCTGCATATACAGTTAAAGTGGACCAAGACGTACACTGTAACAGTCTGACAGTGGGCTGTGTTAGGTGCAATGATTTATGGTAAAGATACTCCAGTAACATGCTTTCATTGCTTGAAAATGTATAAACTTTTCCTTTTTTTAACATAAATAATAAAAACTCTCCTTCACTTTTTCCAAGCAGCACAGCTCCAGGATTAATCTACAGTAACGGCCTCTGCTGGTGCCTACATTTTAATTAACCTGAGCTGACTGGTCTAAATATGAATGCTTCAGTATATGGAGAAAAGCAGTGAAATAGCCACAGGCTTGATGCACCTTCTGCTGCTATCTAGGAAAGCCTGAATGGATATTTTGCTGTAGCTAACACAATCTGTAGCAGCATCCCTCAGTTTCCTTGCTGCAGGCATTTTTATCCCAGCAGCTGGTTACTCAGATGCTTCACCTCCTGCTTGTTTGAATGTTGGCAGACCCTGCAGCCTTCCTTGCTGTCCTCCTCCTCCCATCATCCTCTGGCTGGTCAGTCTGGACAGAGGAGATGAGGGCTGTCTCATTATTGCCTAAGCTTCCTCCTGGGTGGCTTCCAAACTGGGGCTGGTTTAGTTTTTCTACACACAAGCGGGAAACAGTCAGCTGTCACCTCTCCAACTGCATCTGGCTCCCTCCTTTAACACACTCCCATCCTTATTATAGTCCTATCATTCTTTCACTTGCATCTTCTGTTATGTAAATGTACCTTATCCCAAATTCCTAATTTAATTGAATTTTTAAGCTCTAGGACGGTCCTTTTGGGTGATTTTTATTTCTACAGCAGTGCCATTCTACATGTTGATATTGTATCCCACTTTCACACTGGGAGCTACCCAGTACAAGGCCACTGCCACATTTTGAGGGTCTGTCTTCTTCATTCCCTTCTCTCTGATTCTATTTAAAACCACTGAATGTTTGTTCAGTGTTACATTTCTCTGTTGTTTCAAACACTTTTCTCTTTTACCTCATTATACATGTCTGTCCTGTTTTTCCTCTAGCTACTTTTTATTGTTTCTCTCCATCAGTTTCTATGACCCTCTCATCTCTCCCCTGCTTTCTACGTATCTATGAAACCTTTCTTTTTAATTTGTTTTGTTTACTTTTGGCCTGTCTGGTTTTCTCTGGCCCCCTTTTCTGTCTTTGTCTGGGTTTTCCTCTCTGCATCAGCCTCAGTTGAGTCAGATAGCTCCTTTTACCCATGTGCTGGCCATCTACTAGGCCACTACAAAGGAACTGCTTTCTCTCTCTTTGATCATGGATTATAACAGGATGATGAGCTTGACAGTGATTATGACAGTGATGCAGTGCAGTTTTATAATTTAAAAAGGTTATATCTGTGTGTGGTTTCAGTCACCAATTTTATGATTTAATATGTGATTTCTCTGTTAATTAACCTCCAGGCTGGTCTAAATGAGATGTACGTTATTACTTTTTTTTTCAACATATAAAAACTCTGATAAAATGATCCTCCTAGCAAAGAACTAAATGCCTAACTATAATAACCCTAACCTAAACCCAATTCTAACCTGAACTCTAAAATCAAGCCTAAACCCTCAAAAAGCTGTTTCAGAAAGTGAGGGCCGGCTAAAATGTCCTCACTTTCCAAAAATGTCCCAAGTCTGTAGCAAAAAATACATTGTTAGTCCTCACTATTTTTGTAAATACAAGAACACACACACACACACACACACACACACACACTGATGGCTGCAAAGCTACTGTACCATACAGTCATTCACACACCTGTAGCGATGGCTGATTGTTACAGGGAGGAGAGGAGAGAAGGAGCTCATGGCATCATGGGAAGTCTGAGCCTATAGCAGCATAATTAACTGACATAACTATAAGCTTGATCATAATTATAACTGGATGGTCAATAGCTGGAAAAGGCTAGAAAACAGACTCCTCTCTGTCTTTGTAACCATTAGTGAGGGGCCCCTAGCATGGCACCACACCCTGTACCCATGTTGGTGGAGCTAAACTGTATGAGGCAGCAGTTGTAAATGTGAGCAACTGCGTGAATGCTGAGCAGACTGGTAAACAAGAGCATACGTGCTGAGTCTATTATTGGCTGAATCAACTCCAACCAAACAGACGGCTCTGATTTGCTTTTAGCAGACTGCTCTTCATTGAGACGTGGCTCACGTTGGTGAATGGTAAACAGACCCTCATTGTTGTTCTGCTATGTGCTTGGCTGCTAAGCAGAGCTGTTGATTTATTCAGTGAGTTTTACTGTGGTTCCTATGAGTTTTTCTCCCATGACTGAATGACAATTATTTTGAGTATATCAGCTTTATCCGTCATCGCACGTTGTGAGGTGTGGTAACAAAGATGGCATCCAAGCTTTATCTCCTCAACTTTCTCTTGCTTAGTCTTATTGTTTTTCTGTGTCCTTCTCTTATTCTTGGCATCTCTCAAAGGCAGCATTCATCTCTTTTATCCTCTTTCTGTTTCTGACACACACTTTTTCCCTTCCTCTCTCTTATTCATTTCCGCTCCCTTAGGCCCCAAATCAGGTTGCTAACTGTGTGCATAAAGACAAAGTATGTGCTGCATCTTCAACTGTGGCCAAAAGCCACCTCACACCAACAAAGCATATCAACATCTTTGGCTATCCTAGGATAAAGTGAATAGATGTATTATTTGAACTCCAGCTGATTTTGTAAGTTTGCCCACTAACAAAGAAATAATCAGTCTACAATTTCAATGGTAGGTTTATGTGAACAGTGAGAGACACAACAATAACAAAAAAAATCCAGAAAAATGCATTACAAAAAAAAATTATACATTAATTTGCATTTTCATGAATGAAATAAGTATTTGATCCCCTATCAGTCAGCAAGATCTCTGGCTCCCAGGTGTATTTTATACAGGTAACGAGCTGACATTGGGAGCCCTCTCAGCTTGTTACCTGTATAAAAGAGACCTGTCCACAGAAGCAATCAATCAATCCAGATTCCAAACTCTTCACCATGGCCAAGACCAAAGAGCTTTCCAAGGATGTTAGGGACACAATTGTGGACCTACACAAGGCCAAGCTCTTTTTTGTTATTGTTGTGTCTCTCACTGTTCAAATAAACCTACCATTGAAATTGTAGAATGATCATTTCTTTGTTAGTGGGCAAACTTACAAAATCAGCTGGGGTTCAAATACTTTTTTCCTTGACTGTATTTGCCTCCTCATGTATGAAGGGTGACTGAACCACTGATTGCCCTCAGTGATTTGCTGTGTGCTCCAGGATGACTCGGGACTCCAGCTGCTAGCAGTAGAGGGGACTGAAAACACAACTGTATATAGAATTAAGGGGCTTCATTTCTAAATAAAAGAGAACAAAACATAGAAATTTGATTTAATAAGGCAGAATGCAATTATTTGTAATTGTCAGTTTACTCAAATGAAAATGCATGTACTGAAGAGGTGCATCATGCTTCTCTACAGGCTTGCCTTGAAGTGTGAGAGTGCCAGTACATCACAGCCTGGCTAATGGAACACTACACTCCTGAAGGGTCCTCAGCTCTCTCGTCCATCACAGCTCCCTCAGCCCTCCGCAGAGAATTGTGGGTAGCCTGTGACACATGAGCACACCCGCAGGGCTTAAGTCCTTTTTGTACATGTGAAGTGCTCCATAGCTCTTGTACTTGATGTAATGTTGAGGTGGAGGAGTTTGAAGGGAAGCATTTCAGTTTGGAGTATATCTCCATTACAGTAAATATTCATGCCTAAACAAGCAAAAATTAAGTCAAAGTGAAGAAGAAAACCTTTCTGGTTTATTGATTAAGAGTTACCTACTTTGTTTTGTCAGAACTGGGCTGATATTGTGGGAAAATGTGAAATACATTTTCAAGCAACATTTTACTCATATGTAAATACTCAGCATCTGTATTTTATAACTTGTCAGATACAGTAATTAAGGTTTTCTCATGTTGATAAAAAGCATAAATCAAGCAGCATTTGGTTCAAATTGTATTTGCGGATGCAGATTATTATTATACAGTTGTATGCAACGTTTTGGGCACCGTTGGGCAAATTCCAGATGTTGACTTATGTTATGAACAGAAGTGACTGCAAGTCCTGCAGAAAAACAGACATTAAGAAATGAGTCTTCTGAGTCCATTAAAATGTTAATGCACCAATTTCATGCAGCTAAAAAAAGCAGTAGTTGTGGCATGTATCAGAGTACTGCATGGGTCCAATTTTGCAAACTTGCACCTGACCCACACCTGCAAAGCTCTGTATTGGACCTGACCTGTTACCTGCAATTATTTCTAAATCAAATCTGGACCTGACCTGACTCTAACGTACATCCTGCTGCCCGACCTGTACAGCAGGACCTGTAATTAAAATAAACTTTAAAGTGCTTGAGAGTTGTGTTCTTGGAAATTGTTTGGAAAACTTTTGATTGATGCAGCACCTGGGGTCCTGCAACTGTGTTTTCTTAGTGACAGTGCCTAGCTTGTGACTATCAAGCTAAAACTTTATGGCACCTTTTACAAGCTGCAAAGCCACTGGTCTGTCTCGTACTGAGCATCTCCCATATGTCTATGTTGGCCTTTGATGATGTGTTATTTAGGCTTGATCAAATTAGGCTGGGTTATATGTTTAAAAGAAGCTGTGGCTTTATTTATTTTAAATGTTATGTATATTTATTTAACCTAGCATAGAAGTTATTAAGGCTGTCCAGGAGGGTGGCGTCTCAGGAGACTGTGATCGTTGATTTATTCCTGTAGTTTGTGACTGCCTGGATTCCCTGCCACATGCCGCACGTGTTGTTATTCATATAATAGCTCTCCAGTTTTTGGAAGTATGCCCTCTTTGCAGCTCTGATGGACTTCTGGGCCGGGCTCTACTGTACTCCGCTTGGTCCCCTGACTTGAAAGCTTCCCGCCTCTTCCTGATTTGTTGTTTTATGTCCATATTAAACCAGGGTTTTTGGTTGGGGAAGACACGCACAGTTCTAGGTGGGGTGCATATGGACGTACACCAGCTGATGTAATCACTCACAGTCTCTGCATAGTTATTGTCTGTAGCCCCTTTGAAGATGTTCCAATCTGTGGCCTCTAGACAGCCCTGCAAGCTGGCCTGTGCACAGACAGTCAAATTGTTAACAGTTCTCACTGTGACCTGTTTTTGCCTTGAGCCATTTGGTGTAAACAGGTTTGAGCCGGATTGCTAGGTGATCAGATCTACCAAGATGAGGCTTAGGTTCTGCTGAGAAAGCATTTCTAATGTTTCTGTAACATTGGTCCAGTGTTTTGTCACAAACTGATACAGTTTAGGCACGCTTTTCCTTTTGCAGTGATTAAAATCTCCCAGAATAATAAAAGCAGCATCAGGATATGTGTTTTCATGCTCATTGACCATGTTGTGCAGCCTCCTCCTTGGCTGTGGGAGGGACATACACCACACTCACAATGATACATTGCAATTCTCTAGGTAAATAAAATGGCCTTAGCTTCAGTGTTAAATATTCCACATCTTCAGAACAAAATTTGGAGATAATCTTAGTCAGTGCACCAGGACTGTTTGATGAAGGTGGCCATTCCTCCGTTGCAGGTCTTACCGCTTTCTGTGGCACTTCGGTCCTGTCTGAACACAGAGTAGTCGTCCAGAGCTACTGCCTCATTGGGTGTCCCTTCCCCCAGCCATGTTTCACAAAAACACAGCAAGGAGCAGTCCTGTATGTTCTTTTGTGTGGAAATCCAAGTGTGGAGTTCATCCAATTGGACATTTGTGAACTGGGTGTGTTAGCCTACCCCTCCTAACCAAGCACTGGAGCCTCCACTCGACTCCCCACCTGTCTGCCACGTCTTTGCTTCGGCTGGTTGCTGTCGGGAGAGCTCCCTGCCGGGGGTTGGCCTGGCGTCATGTCAACATAGCACGTTAGCTCTGGGTAAGAGTCTAGTGTGCTCGCGTCAAAATCTACTCTTAGCTTTAATAAAGTCGCCCGGTCATAAATAGCGTTTGCAGTCTTTACTGTTGTCTTAACATGGCACAAATAAGCAAGAAAGAGACAAAAGACAAACAACTTGACTCGAAGGGCATTGCGATGTTGCACACTGGGGAGCGCCATCTTTGATTATAATGATTCTAGAGCTGAAAAATACTCTTCAGACCTTGAGGTTGCTGTTCAACAACCATGGGCTCTGCAACTGACTGAGGATCTGAAAATGAATCTACCTGTTACCTATAGAACAAGGGAGGCTATTAAAAGATATTAAAACTTGAAATTTCCACAGTTCAAAATGTCATCAAGAATTGGCAGTTGGTGGAATTATGGAAGTCATGATAAGACAAAGACCACGAAATTTTTCCAGTAAAACTGCATGTCTACTGGGTGGTAAAGCAAAACCTCCATATGATTGCAAAGGAGCTGCATGAAGATCAAGCTGACATACAGTATTGTTCAAAATAATAGCAGTACAATGTGACTAGCCAGAATAATCCAGGTTTTTAGTATATTTTTTATTGCTACATGGCAAACAAGTTACCAGTAGGTGCAGTAGATTCTCAGAAAGCAAACAAGACCCAGCATTCATGATATGCACGCTCTTAAGGCTGTGCAATTGGGCAATTAGTTGAAAGGGGTGTGTTCAAAAAAATAGCAGTGTCTGCCGTTGACTGTACAAACACAAAACTATGTTGTACAAACGTTTTTGTTTCTAGGATTTAGCAATCCTGTGAATCACTAAACTAATATTTAGTTGTATGACCACAGTTTGTTATAACTGCTTCACATCTGTGTGGCATGGAGTCAACCAACTTGTGGCACCTTTCAGCTGTTATTACACTCCATGATTCTTTAACAACATTCCACAATTCATTTACATTTCTTGGTTTTGCTTCAGAAACAGCATTTTTGATATCACCCCACAAGTTCTCGATTGGATTAAGGTCCGGGGATTGGGCTGGCCACTCCATAAAAAAAAAGGCATGTGCAGAAGAGGTTACAATTTGCCAAAGAACACATCAACTGGCCTAAAGAGAAATGGAGGAACATTTTGTGGACTGATGAGAGTAAAATTGTTCTTTTTGGGTCCAAGGGCCACAGACAGTTTGTGAGATGACCCCCAAACTCTGAATTCAAGCCACAGTACACAGTGAAGACAGTGAAGCATGGTGGTGCAAGCATCATGATATGGGCATGTTTCTCCTACTATGGTGTTGGGCCTATTTATCGCATACCAGGGATCATGGATCAGTTTGCATATGTCAAAATACTTGAAGAGGTCATGTTGCCTTATGCTGAAGAGGACATGCCCTTGAAATGGTTGTTTCAACAAGACAATGACCCCAAACACACTAGTAAACGAGCAAAGTGTTGGTTCCAAACCAACAAAATTAATGTTATGGAGTGGCCAGCCCAATCCCCGGACCTTAATCCAATCGAGAACTTGTGGGGTGATATCAAAAATGCTGTTTCTGAAGCAAAACCAAGAAATGTAAATGAATTGTGGAATGTTGTTAAAGAATCATGGAGTGGAATAACAGCTGAAAGGTGCCACAAGTTGGTTGACTCCATGCCACACAGATGTGAAGCAGTTATAAAAAACTGTGGTCATACAACTAAATATTAGTTTAGTGATTCACAGGATTGCTAAATCCTAGAAACAAAAACGTTTGTACAACATAGTTTTGTGTTTGTACAGTCAACGGCAGACACTGCTATTTTTTTGAACACACCCCTTTCAACTAATTGCCCAATTTCACAGCCTTAAGAGCGTGCATATCATGAATGCTGGGTCTTGTTTGCTTTCTGAGAATCTACTGCACCTACTGGTAACTTGTTTGCCATGTAGCAATAAAAAATATACTAAAAACCTGGATTATTCTGGTTAGTCACATTGTACTGCTATTATTTTGAACAATACTGTAGAAGTGGTTGTGGTGCACTGTTCACCTGGGTAGGGATGATGCACAACCAGGGTCTATATATTATCATCAGAAGGAAACCTTGCGACACCTCATCAGAAAAGTCAGTCTAAAAATTGCAAAGCAACATGCAGATGAATTTTGACTTAACAGATAAGTTAAAATGCATCTCTTTGTTCACATTCACCAAAAAGAAGCAACATTTGATTAAAAGAACAGTACAAACTGAAACAGCCCCTGACTTGACAATGGTATTGAATATTTGTGAGTAGACCTCAAACATGCAAAAATATCACAGAACTAGATGTGGTCTGCAGAAAGAGTGGGTAGAAGAAAATGCAAATCTTTTAGTTGGCTACAAAAAATGTTTACAAGCTATGATGTTTGCCAAAGAAGGGTTATAAGTACTGACTTGGAGTGCCCAGGATTTTGCACACACCACAATTACATTTAAATTGTGTTATTTAACACTTTATTTAACATTTCAAGAAAGGCTCAAGCACGGAAAAACTTGATATCTTTTTTTCACCAGAGCCTCATCCAGATAAAGTCAGAGGATCACAAATAGAAAAATCTCTCACATGAAATAACCAAACTCGTTCAAACCTTACAAATAACTGTGTGTTCATGAAGGATTACTTTACTTATAGTAAGAAGCTGACTGAGAAAACATGCCTTTAAACACAACAAAATTGCAGATTTATTAAAAGTAATGGTACCCAGTGCTTCTTAAATCCATTGAAACAAAACTCCACTGAGCCAAGATGCAACACAACACACAGTGGGTCACCTCTGTGTTGCTGACTAGGACCATTGAACACTGTAGTGTTTGCATGGCTTTAGATTATCAGCGCCATGTGATGAGGACATCTGCATGCCAATCAATGGATGCCCTTAAGGCTCCATTGATTATCAATGGAGTGCTTCAGAATAACAGGCTTAAAAATCTGATCACCAGTGTTTGTTGGTGCTTGTTCTCAGGATTGTATCTGTTTGCTGTAATTTGCAATTATGAGGAAAAAGGATTATATTAGATGGAGATTTCTGCTGCAGGTTTGTTTAGAAAATATATTCACCTCACTGCTGAATGTACAGTATTTATATCTGGTAGTGATATGCTGTTCTTTGAGGATGTAGACTGGGCATTGTCAGTCCTCTGTTCACGCAGTAGATTTACAGTAGCCAAGTCCTCCTGACTGATTTATTATGCATCTGTGCTGCAGCTGTACAGTTGTTTTCTTGATTGTTACATTCAAATTAAGTAATTATGCAGGGCTGCAGCTTTTATTTTCGTTTTAGATTAATATGTTGAGTTTTATTTTCTGATTAACTGAGCCTGACTGTCACTGAATGTTTCACATTGATATTTGATGTGATATAACACAGGGCTGAACCACAGAGCGAGACAATCACTCACACCTACAGTTCGGCCAATTTAGAGTCATCAGCTAACCTGACCTGTATGTCTTTGGACTACACCACTATGATCTCTAAATTTGACTAATACTGTGAACAAGATTATGTAGTCTGTGGTACATTTTAAAGTTGAAAAATGAACTTGTCAGTTCTCTCTGAAAGATCAGAAATTATTAAACAGTTCTTTTTTCTATTTCATTTTCATGCCTTTTCATGTAAGAGGAAATGACAGGAGAGAGACAGATGAGTAATGGCATTCAACAGAGCTCCCTGACCAGATGTGAACTGTGTACATTGTTGTTCATGGGGATGTTGTGTTTCATGGTCATCATGTTTGCATCTTCTCAAATTGTGTTCAATGACAGTCACCTGAAAATCTTAATTCGATATATATTGTATATTTTAAAACCGTCAACTTGAGAAGTCTTGATTGGCAAGTTTCAGTTTTTTTATGTATAGTTGACCTTTTCATGATAGTATAAAAGCATCAGATTTTTCAAAGTTTGAAGCACTATCCTGTAATTGTGACATTTTAAACTACCCCACAGATGTCTCAGGCATTTCTGTGCTGCAATTTATTGTTACCTGCCAACACTTAATACATCTGTGATAAGGTAATATCCTAAGATCAGTTTATAAAATATATACACTAAAATACTTGACTGCCCTCTAGAGTTTATAAAATGTCAGAAAAAAAAGATTGACCAAGGTTTCATCCTCAAATTTTATTTTATTTTATTTTTACCAACATTCTGAAATAAAGGCAAATGTTCACATTTTAGTTGATCCGACCCATGTTTGGCATTGATTATCAAAATTTTTATTTTATCTGTCATTTAACTAATTAACTATTTGATTTTTTTTTACCAATTTATTTCAGCAATACTTCCATCTCACCTTCCATTAGGTACAATTGAAAGTGCTACACAACCAGGGCTACATCAGAGCATTTATCACCTCTGCTGTGATGGCTCTCAAAGCTGTCAGCAAATCCTGATGGGTCACATCTGGGCACACAGTGAAACCTAACAAGTCAGAACAGGTGCATTTCCAAACCCAGTTTTCTTTTAGCTGTGAGCAAGAGGTGAAAGGTCTTGCTCATAGTCAACAGATTGCAGCAAGTATGTTCCTGTGCATGGATGAGTTGTTTATGGCCTCATTATGCAGGAGCAGACAGAGGGCAAATGCGGTGTGTGCACATTGTGTGTATGTGTGTGTGTGTGTGTGTGTGTGTGTGCAGGTTTGTACAGTCTTCAGTTTTGAATTGCTATACAGGGGTCACTTTTAAATACACTTTAAAAACACCTGCTGCTATCTCTAACTTGAGCCTGCACTTTCCTGCCCAGTATATCACAGAAACACAGCTTCCTTTACATGTACCCAACTACCCCCCTTTGTCTCTCAGCTGTAGCTGTATAAGATTCTCATTCATGTCACAGCCACAGCCACCTTGGATTCACTGTGACACAATACTGCTAAGTGTCTATAATGAGTGCTTCAGAGCAAGGAGCTGCTCTGTTCTGAACAGTCTTATACTGTTGACCACCCTGGATCTGTTATGGCTACTAGTACTGCAGTTTTGTCTTGATCTTATATTAATTATCTAAATTTGTCCTTTTAGACTAACAGCTTCATACCACTAAACTTCCCTAGACATGGTTTGTAGGCCTAAAAGCCACCAGTTACACCAGTCTCTTTGATTTTAAAAGCATGCAGAGGCATAAGCATGGCTTTTCTGTCTCTAGGCAACAGCAAAGTCAGCTCCTGTCAGTGCCTAAGCTGGAATAGGTAATAACATTAGCTAATGTTGTTGCTAACCAAATAAGAACTAAGATTACAATTGGTTGGATGGCAGCAATTATGAACGACCATTCACTGTTTACAGACAGAAAGAAGATGGACAATGGAAAAATATAATGTGATGTGATGTAGGTCATGTTTTTGTCTTTAACTGAGGAGATGAACTGCTGATGAAGTGCAGCTGAAGTGCTAATTTTAATAATGGAAATCAGGAGAAGCTGTTTACATCCCTAGCGGGACAGTTTGACAGCTAATAACATACATCATGAGTTCATTCTCACCTTGTGCACCTTAGTATGCAAATAATCTCACACTGCTTCACACTTGATGTTTATCTTTATACTGTGTGGTCTCTTGTTTGATAGCTTATCTTTTATATTTTTACATATCTATGTCCAGTAAACAGCAGAGCTGTCCTATTACATTCCTTTGTGCTGTTCTAAAAGCTATTTCCTTCATCATATCAAAATACAGATTGTATTTCTAACATAGAATTTTGTTGATATGACAAGATGAAGTGCAAAGTAAAATCACTTGTCTGTCTTTTGAACGGCTTGGTCAGGTGTGGATATTTGCTTTTATTCACAAATGGCTCAGTGAAAAAGAAAAGTTATATAGGACAGAAGAAACAATTGCCAGAGAACTCAGTAAGTTTCTAAATTGGTCGAAGGTGCTCTTTGAAGAAAGGGACAAAACAATCACCAGATAAAAAAGAGGTTCAAGTGGATTAAAAGTGATACATATTTGAAGGGATTGTTACAGCCCACGTGTAGCAACAAAAAGCTGCCTTCTTCAGGGTGTATGGGTGGTTTTCCCTTAAGTAGATATATGACAATTGTAAATACCTGATCATAAGTGGCCACACAAGGAATAAAAGGACATACACATATTAAAAGCAAGCAAGAAAATTTTTATTTATGTAGCACTCTTCAAAACAAGTTACAAAGTGCTTCACAGTAATATTAAAATCAAAAAAATCATTAAAATACTTATACACATATGCCAACACCCACCTAAGTGTGACCAGATTTAAATGCCCGTGTAGATAAATAAGTCTTAAAACAAGATCTAATAATACTTAGATCGAGAAAGGATCCAACATCCAGAGGCTATCCTCCTGAGTGGCCTCAGCCTCCTGATCAACTCTGAGGCTATCCTCCTGGGCATTGTCTCCAGCTTCCTGCCTGGACCAAAGGTCGTCCGCCTGAATGGCCAATTCAGCTTCCCGCCTAGTCCCATGGTCATCCTCTAGACTGTCTTTGCTCCCTGCCTGGTCACCCTCAGCATGACTGCAACTCCCTGCATGCTTCCATGGGCACATCTTTGAACTGTGGCTTATTTTAACAGTTCTGGTTTTTGTTGTTTGTACAGCCATGCAAAGAACCCACAATGCATAGACCAGGCTCAGTTATCATACCATCCTTTGCAAACAAACCAGATATGAACAACAAAAGGACCTAGCCTCATCTCCATGACCACAACAGATGAACACCTTCTGAGCCACAGCTCTAAACTTCAGACCCCCACAGACTTCTACTCTCACCCTGCCAATGCCCATAAAAGGGCATGAGACTGCAGGGCCATGTGCACACAGGAATCTCATACAGAACTGGAAAAGAGAAGTTGAGAAGTCTAGGAATGCTACAACGAAAATATAAAGATTAACTCCAAAGCAAAGAATAGTTGTGAAGTGGAGAACAATGAATGAGCCGTCATATTTAGTAGCATCAGTAGTGGATATAAAATAAAACAAAAAAGATGCATGGGATGCTCTTACTAGTTCAGTGAACACTGTATAAGGAGAAAGGTGCACAAAAGATAGTTTGATCTCAAATCTGGGTCAACAAAACAAACACAGAAGAGAGACGTTGACCGGTAGAGGAAGACAGGCTCGCCCAGAGTTGTCTGAGCTGGACCAGCGCATCGGGGCCACACATGGCTTTCTCGAGTGTGTTGTCAGCTGAGCAGACCTCCATGCATGCACCCAGGTCCCTTTAACTGTCTTCAGATGTGGTGCTGGACAACCAAATGCTTCCACAGACAGCCTCAACACTGGCCAAAATACCCAGAGACACTTAAATTAGGGCACCTATTTAGCTTTTAAGTAATGTGTTCCTCATTTTAAGCTACAAATAATCATACTCTAAAAGTTAAATTAACAGTAAAATATATATTAAATATTATATTAAATAGTACTGTTGTAAATGCGAAAGATAAAATGCACAAAGCACACTAACAGTGTTCAATCTCTGAATACTTTCCCTTAGTCAGTATGAGCAGTCTTTTCTTGTCACTTGTAAGCAGCCGAGGGTGGTGACTCAGACACCTGTGTTGCTGTACTCCTGAGAGAGACACCTTTGTTAACAGATGTCACTTCCATTCTTCGCTGCACTGTGTTCTTTTGGCCAGCATGTTCTTGTTTCTGCCAGACAGTCATGTTGTGTCAGGGTGAAGTTATCAAAACCGACACTGAGCAGTACACTTATTTCCCTATTTTGCTGCAGTTATCAATTTTTTCTCTGTACAGCTAGATTAGACATTAGATATTATTCTAAAAGTCTGTGGGAGAGATATATATTATTATGATCTGCTCAGGGGTTTTCAACTAATTGTGACCCAGGGACCACCATTCTGACTAAGAAGTAACCTGAGGACCACTGCTGTGCAGTCAATAGACCAGATTGGCACTATTTTAATCCTGGAAATCACCTGGGCTTTTCTGAATGTTAAAGTAAATATTTATATGAATTATATTATTCACAAACAGTAAGTAATACACGGAAAATGTGTTTAAAAAAATAAAGATTCCTTCAGTCAAACTACAGTACATTATTGAAAGCGTGGTCAGGGAACACCTGCAGTACCTTTGCAGACCACTGGGGGGCCTTGGACCACTGGTTGAAAACCCCTGATTTAGATTGAGAATAGGCCATGTAATGCCAATTTGCTCTGTAATTTTCAGAGATGTGAGTACCCACTAGTGGACCAATCGCAGGCAGCTGCATCTTGGTCAGAGCAGAGTAGGATCAACCAGTTGGTGTGCAAGACGCACATCTCCGCACAATGCCTAGTTGATATTTGGGAGGTGTGCCCGTTGGACGTCTGCAGCCATCAGTAACCCACACTGACCCATAAAACTCTTCACTGCATAGTTATGAATTGACACCTAGTTACGGATAAGTTAGGCTTAGGGCCCAAGGTATACAATGGATACAATTAGGGTAGTTGGGACTCACCATGTGCTTTTAACAATTTTGGTAGCTGCAACTACATGCTAATATTTTCCCTCTTAAATAGGCTGCCAGTCATTGTCTGGCCTGAATATGAAGGTCACTAGTTATTGTACAGGTTGGGAAATTCAGAAGCACATGTAGACTACTTTCTTAGTTATTGCTCATACTGTATGTGATTGGTGCCATACATACTACAGAGACAAAATTGCACAGAATATTCTCATTAGCTCTGATGTGCTTTCTTCAATATGCGAACTTTGAGTACATATTATAACACACCGAAAAAGTTATGTATAGTGGGAAATAATGCATTTATTGAGCATAAAAATTCATACCTCGAAAAACTGTAATTTGCAAAAAAAGAAAAAAAAAGAAACATTTTGTTGAACCACATCTCCTTTTCTGCCTCATCAGAAAGAGTGCTCAGCTACTTCAATGCTGTCATAAACTGCATAATTTTGTCCCCACAAGTGCTTTTTATTAACCTGAAAGAATAAAATGATTAAATATGAAATTGATACATGCATGCATACATGGTGAAGGCCAGGGCTGAGGCCTTCACAGTACGTACTGTAATGGCAACCCATTGCCCATAGGAGTGAGTGTGAGTGGTTGTTTGTTTACGTGTCAGCTCTGTGATAGACAGGTGACCTGGCCAGGGTGTACCCCACCTCTTGCCCAATGTCAGCTGGGATAGGCTCCAACCCCCCATGACCCTATTCAGGATAAGAGGTATAGATAATGAATGCATGGATGGATTATTCAGCTTTGCATCTCAATCTTCAGCTATTTCAGCAATTACTTTCAGCCATCTTCAGGAGTTCTTCAGCAGCCAGCATTCACACACATTTTCTGCAAAAAATGCCATTTTCTAGTTTTTGTTTTGCAATTTTACAAACCCTTCAGTCATTTAGTGCCAATGACTGTCACCTTTTTCTTAAATTTTGAATATTGTGACAGATACTGTTTCATGAACTTTTTATCATGGCAATATGTACTGTGAGTTTTTAGTATTGTTAAATCCCTATAAGTAACATGTAAAGAATAAATAAAAAATAAGCTTCACTTAATTGATCATCTCAATAAAAACAATGATAAAAAACGGTTATTGGCAATTTTGTAAGAAATGAGATGTACCGTTGGATTATTATTATTATTATTTTTACATTTAATTAGGACTGAATCATTGAGGCACATGTGTACAGAGGATGTTTCAGCATCCATATTGTGACCCATAAGGTGTGACACATTACTGCCAGCACATTTCTGGTATATTTCCTGATTAAGCATGAAACTGCCCTAATGACCTGACGTTTGCTAGCTGCAACCATAGCACAGCTGTCCTCGTGCTTTAGCTTACACTGCAAACCCTCATGCTGAATGGGCTTTGCTGTCTCCCTCCACACCACTCACCTCTACATGATGTTCAGTATTTATGTCTGCAACCCAGGAATCTGCAAGTTGTTAAGCATGCCCCACTAGACAGGGTCCAGTTGACCCCATGACTGGGTGCTGTAACCCAGACGTGAGGCTGAGGACTAGGGTTCTATGAAGTGGACAAGATGGGTAGTGGACCTAGATGAAAATGGAAATGGGCAGTGAGATTACACAGCACTTTGTGCTGTGCTCCCATTTCCAGTTGTACCCTCTCACTGTCTCTCAAGGATAAAAACAACCTCCAAGCTGAGATCAATGGATGTCAGTCCTCTAGCAATGATGTTTGCTTCCTCAACAATTATACAAAGAATGTTTCTATGTAACGTATTTTCTGACTTTATCTGTTACACCCTCAGCATTTGTACATTACAGCAGGTGCAGTAAAAGTCTGATGGGTGGGGTCATTTCTTGTTTACTGGCACCAGATAGCTGCACAACATACAAATGACCATTAAAGATATCAGATTTGATTGATATTTACTGGTAAAATTACCAGTAAAATGTAGGCCTGTCAACACTGTTTTAAGACCAACAGGAAAAATCCTGTCCTTTAACCGTTCAGTGCTGCATACACAAACAAATCTCCACTAACTTATTGTATTGGGTTCATGGCAGCATTTGGTATCTTGAAACCTGGGCAAATAAAGTCAAAGCAATCTGCATGCAGGCAAATGTTAGTGTCCACACTGACTTGTCACAGTGAGTGCTGTACAGTAGGTATTATGAGATGCCCTCGCTAGTGACCAGGCCATCCTCACCTTTTTACAGTTATCATGGACAGTGTGTTTGAACTGCCCATGATATGTGTTTATAGATTTGTCGAATAAAGCAGCCAGAGGGAGATGTCCATTAGGAGAAAGCCACCTGGTCCTGATAATAACAGACCTCATAGAAGGGCCGGACAGTCTTAATGCCCCTGTGTGGAAATAACAAGCATCAAATGAGGAGATTAATGCACTGTTAGACTGTCTAGAGGAAGAGAGAATAGTAAAAATGATCTAGAACGTAATATCAGCATTCAATAAATTGCAATCTGGTCAGCAATTATTGCATTTTTACTAATGTTTTCCAGCACCTGTGAATTTGTCAGAAAATTAAAGGAACACTTGATCATCTCAGTACGACAATGGTTACATACAGCAACCCAAGCTTCTTTGAGTATAGGCGTAGCCTTCTAAGAGCTGTCACTATTGGGTTTATCCCTTGCCTATACACAGTCCTGAAGAGGTTTTTTTGTGCCCCGTGCCCTGCATTGGGCTGTCCCCAAACAGGTCCGCTGTGGTGGCATAAATGTCAATGTGACCTGTGACATGCAGCCATTTGTCCTGAATGTGTGAGAGGAGACGTGGGATCAGTTGGACAGGAGGGAACACATAAAGGAGACCTCTTGGCCAGGGGTAGTGACCAGAGAGTGCACCGTGTGTTCCCGCGTGCTGCAAACAGGTCTGTCACAGCTCGGCCGAACTTGTCCCACAGTGTCTGAACAAGGGACAGATTCAGTCTCCACTGGCTGGGCTGAGGTCCACCTCATGACATGAAATCTGTGCCGCAGGGGACGTGTATGGCTCTGAGGGAGAGCAGGTTCTGATGAGCCCAGAGCAGGAGATCCTGTGTTATTTCCAGCAGCCAGGCAGAATGAACATTGCCTTGCTGGTTGATGTTAGTAACGGCTGTTGTGTTGTCTGATGGCACCACTGCATGTTTTCCTCTCAGTATCAGTGCAAAATGTTTGAAGACATTCAGTACTGTGGCCAGTTCCAGACAGTTGATGTGGAGAGACGGCGTGTGATTCCACTGTTCTCCCACTTCCTGTGACAGACACGTTCCTCCCCAACCGAGCCGAGATGTGTCTGTGAACACCGACTTGTGTGACGTGACTCTGCTGAGTGGAACTCCCGCTAAGACACTGGGAGTTTTCCAGTACGCCAGGTCTAACTGGACCGAGGGGGGAACCGTGAGCATGCGCCTTTTGTGACACACTGGGTCCAGGTGAAGATGGCCGGCACACCTCTGGAGCTTCTTCATATGAAGGAGACCGAAGGGAACCACGACATGACTGGCTGACATTGTATCACAGACATTGCTCTCACCTTTGCCTGGCGAACGGTGTGCTGCAGGAGAGATGAAAGCACCTCCTGCCTGGCAGCTTTGCTCTCATAGTGAGAGAGTTCAGGTGCACCCTCAAGGTACATGATTGTTTTGCATAGCACCGGTGAACTCTTCTTCCAATGCACTGCAAAACCCGCCTGTGTCAGGTGTTGCACCAGCACCGCTGTGTGAGATGCTGCTTTGTTCCCTGGAAAATTCCATCGTTATCAGATCATATAAATAAAAGAGAACTCTTATTCCCGCCCTGCACAATGGCTCTAACGCTGCTTCCTCTGCACTATGTATTTGTTGAAGAGAGTCAGCTCGAGAATAGGCCTCATCTCGCCTGACTTTTTGGGAACCAGAAAGTAGTGTGAGTAAAACTCCTCACTCTCCTGCCTGGGCGGCACCACAGAGATCGCTGCTTTGCACTGTTGTTTAATGAATAGATATTTAATTTTACCGTATCTCACCTTCACAAATGCTGTTTGTTTGAAAAATCAAGACTACTTTCATATTTTGCTTGTGAGCGGTGACATTTCTCCAGCACCAATATTGATGCTCAAGTCCATTAATTGGCTCATTTGGAGGGCATTATTGTTTATGGTGTTTCTCAGAATGCAGGCGTGTGCATTTCAGTGAGAGCACTGCTGATTTGCATTGCTGTCTGAGTAATTACACCACAGTCAAAGGTGGGGCACCTGATTGATTTCTTTGACCTCATTTGTGTAGCAAATGGCTTAAATGGAATACAGTGAGGCAGTCAACATACACACATACACGCACACACACAAACCAGCTGCTCTCTGACCAGTCAGGAGCGTGTCACACTGTAAAACCATGAACAACTCTTGAGCTGATTGTTGAAATCTTAGCCCAAAGACAAGAAAATGTGATCACCACCTAAAAGAGGCTATTTAATCAGTGCAGATGATGCATTGTCATTTTGTACTTTAAGCGTACATCTTTCCTCAATCCTTTCTTTCAGTATTCTACACACCTTGCATTGCATCTGTCTGCATGGCTTCTCTTTTGGTGGAATTTTAAATGTTGGAAGGCAGTCACCAGGGAACCAATTAACTATTTCAAAAATTGCCTGTTTTCATCTATTTTTTATGGGAAGTATGGCAGAGAGGAGCGCTCCCATACCAAAGCCCCTTCTTGTCCTCCCAGACTATTCAGTCAGAGTTATCATTATCAGGGGTGCAACTTTTCATGACATTGGTAATAATGAAAAGATTATTGTGATCTTCTCGAGGATGAATCTGACATTACCAAGATCCAGAAATCTATGTAGGTACCTGCTACTTTACATTTTCTATGTCTCCTCTATTCACTGTACGATCGTTGTAAAAGATTCATTATATTTTGTTTTTGGCTTTGCTGGCTATCTTTAAAGGTTTAACTATTATCAGACACATTGTTTGACAAATCAAATGAAAATGGGACAGGACTTTGTGTCTCTCCACTGTCCCTTCATGACACATTGCTTCCTACATTGCTTTTGTCGTTATTCCAGCTTCTTTACCCTGTATCGTCAAATTCCGGTCTATAAATTAACCCTGTTTGCCAAGCTGCAAAGGCTATAACAACAAGAGTTTCTTTTTTTTTTACTATGTGCAGTCATTTCATACAGCCCACAGTGGAGGACCTTTTCTCTGCAAAATGCCCTGTTCTTTTGCACAGAGACAATAGGACAAAGGAAATAGTAAAAACTAGGGCTAACATCGTTTGGATTTTTAGGCTTCAGAACATATAAAGCAACCAAATGACTCAAATGTGATTCAAAATGCCTCTTTTTTTCCTTCTGCATGTGTTAGCCCATTATGATCCTAACATTGTCATAATTTTAGCTTTGTATTGAATTATTATGTTAATTTTGGAGTAATTAGAGCTTTGTGTAATGTTAGTGCTTTGTATGACATTAGCAGTAACCAGTACTTGTTAGTCAGCTAACACTAGTTTTGGACTAGAGGCTGCATTTTGTAAAGTTTGCCACATCCAGGCATCTGTAGATTACATTGTTGCTAAAAAACTGAACAAGATGGGAGACGGACAAAGAGCAGTTAGGGGTCTGGTAAATGGTCTTATACTTGTATAGTGCCTTTTACGCTGTAAGATTTGAGTCTTATAGACTCTAGTTACTTTATCAGTTTTAGTTACCTCTCATGCCTTTAGTTCCCTTTAGTTACCTTTCATAACTTTATCTTACCTGATTACAGCTGTATTGATTATTGTGCATTACTGAGCCCTGGTTATTTTCTAACACAGTCATTCTCCTTGCTTATATGTCTTACAATTTGAATGAGGGGATACGTCAGCTTATTGTCTCACACACACACACACACACACACACACACACACACACCTAGACAAAGAGGCTCCGGTTTACATTAAATGGAGAATAGTGCAAGACTTGATTCTTATAGGCCCTAGTTACTTTATAATCTTTAGTTACTTTTCTGTTCATCATTGTCTTTCAGGTACTTTTCATATGTTTACCTTCCTTGCTTACACATGGTAAAACTGTACTGATGATTGACCAGAATTACTGAGCCTTCATTACTTTAATACATTTAATTCCATTTGTGCTGATGGGAGTCAGGTGATACTGAAGTATAAACTGATCACTTTAACTTCTGTATACACTCAGGGTCTGCACGCAGGTCCTGCTTTGTTATATAATGGGATTACACAGATGGGGGGTCTGCGGCACAGAAAACCCATTGTTTGGTTGCCGCCTAGAAAGTCACATGACAACCAGACTTTCAGTAAACTTTCTGTTGATTTTAAACAGTCCTCTCCTGTCGTCACTTCTCGTGCTTCCAACAAAAGAATTGGGTTAATTTCTGACAAAGAGGTTAGAATCTAACAACGCTTTTACAGCACACTCAAAGCGCTTTCACATTATTCGGCCATTCACCCATTCGCACTCCCAAGCACTCATGCATTCACACACCAGTGACATCACCGGGAGTTTTATGTGAAAAATAATGCATGTTTATTAGGCCTTGGGGGTGCACTGTATGTTAACATAACTTTGTTAGTTTACAAAAATCCTCCACACCTTTAATCCAGATGCCTTGACAGTGCTTGAAAGCAAAATTGCTCTCTCACAGTCCAACTCCGAAACTAATTTGTAAAATCAGTGAAGCTGCCCAGTGATTGATTGCTGAAGAAAATAATTTTAGTCATTTGTAAAGGAAATATGGCAAATATTTAGGTTACACCTTCTCATATATGCAGATTTACTTTTGTCTGTACAATGTTTTGTTGGGTTTGGGATTGCTTGTCAGAGACAAGCAATTTGAATGCCTCACCTTGGGATCTTGGAAAGTGCAGAACAGCTTGATTATTTTCTGACAATTAACTGGACAAAGATCATTGAGAAATGATAAATTAAACACTGGGAGTCCAAATTGAAATATTGAAATGTGTCATTTGTCCAGATTGTAATCATATTACTGCAGGCTGCACTTGTACCATCAGGCAACCAAGTGCATTGCATGTGTAATGTTTGACTTTTATATTTTAATGAAATACAGCTTACCAACAGCACGGTGCCTGCAAACTGGAAACTAATGTCCAGTGAGGGAGGGGCAAGAAACACGTGTCAGCAAAATGTTAATGTTGTTCCTCATTACTGCTGTGCCGTTGGAAATGGCACATAAAATCAACCATCTCCTGCTATTGTCCCTGCATTATGGCTGATGCATGGTGGTGTACGGCACAAAGTGTGGATGATGGGGTGTTGAATTATGGGAATGATCTGGTGGTACCATAGGTGTGCTCAAGGCTCATGTCCCTCTGCTATATATTTCTGCCTCTTTCATCACAGCTCCACTGTGTGCACCTCATACATGTAAAGCAGTTTTTTGATGGAGAGGGGGGCAAAGAGGAATAAGAATGTCAGAAAGGAAGATAAGTGGAGGCAGTCAGGGATGCTGGAAGAGGGCAGTGAAATGGAAAGAGTTTTTATTAATCTTTATTTATTCTGAGAACATTGACTGAGCACGCATTCTCTTTCTCCACAGCATGCTGTTTTGTATTCAAAACTGTTTTTTGCACCCATTTATACCTGGCACACTGTTTGGCTATTGGAACAGTTGGGGCTTAAGTGATTTGCACATGGTCACCTTGACAACAGTAATTAAGAAGGCAAGTAGTTTATTATTCACTTCACTTGCCCAGATTTTCCACTAACGTTTATGACACAAAGCAGTTTATCACATCAGGGGTCATAATGTCTGTTTTTGCCTTGAATTATTATTTTTTTAACAACCATTTTCTTATTTTATAGTTGCTATTTTTCAGGCTGTGTTGACTTTATTGCAGCAGTACAAGAGAACATTAGTAGTCATGATGGAAATCATACAGTTTGGAAGCAAACCTCCATGTTTATTTGGAAGTGACAGTGAATGCACCCAAGTTGTCAGCTATAATCCTTGTTGTAGAAAAACTGTGTGACTAGCCCGTCGTAGTTAAATTTGAAGGATGTGTGCAATGCAGATATTGAGTCACAAGTTTGATGTTCATCTTTGTTTTTTCTTAAGTGGTACAAGGTGAGAATTGTCCACAACTTGCGTAATTATCCAAAAAAGAAAAAAAAAAGAAAAGCCAGTCTCCAACTTCTAAGGCCAAATGCAGTCAGTGCTCAAGTCTGAGTCCTTGCTAATATGCTAGTTAGTTTTGTTTTTTGGAGACCTAACTTAAACAGTTAAGTGAATAGTATGAGTTGGCCTATGCAAGGGCATACAGTAGCTCTGCATATGGAGGGTAGGGACATGTCTCTATATTTTGGGAGGACAGAAATGAGCAAACCTGTGTGCATTACCTTAGTAGTGAAGTCATCTTAGCTAATTACAATGCACTTGACCTACTGAAATGGAGGGGGCAATCTAAAGCTTACATTATGTACAAATGTCATATTTGCTCCCAGACACAGAGGAGGTGATAACTGTTGTTCAGTGTGCTGGCGATGATATGTTATAGTGGCAGACTTCGATAAAGTTGAAAAGATACTCAGAGATTCGAAGATTCTCTCTTTTATGTCATAAGCCAAACTTTGCTAAAATACAAACAGTAGCTTCTTTGTTTTGTAGTAATGTAGACAATAAGCTATAAGTCGTCGTTTTTTCTCAAAATGAGACAAATGCTCCAGACAAATAACATTGGTCTCAATGTGCAGCCAGCTGTGAGACCAGTGAGCAGGGACTGGCTACAAAGTGCAACACTGAAAAGAGATAAGCCTACTACAAAAATATTAAATAACTTTATT
Source organism: Monopterus albus (assembly GCF_001952655.1). Taxonomy (NCBI): domain Eukaryota; kingdom Metazoa; phylum Chordata; class Actinopteri; order Synbranchiformes; family Synbranchidae; genus Monopterus; species Monopterus albus. The sequence goes on along the minus strand of NW_018127931.1, from coordinate 5,026,959 downwards.
CTTACCCAGTGTAGTTTTACCAAAATTACTTCCGTGCAGATTCTCAGTCATCCAGGTCATGGTAAGCTGAAAAAAATGTAGAAAAAAATCAACTGGACTTGGTTTTAGGTTTCACCTTTTATCCAAGAGGCTTCATCAGTTCTGACTGACTGGTGTTGAGCCAGAGATATTTGTCCCCATCGGTGGTGTTTCAGTCCTTTGATGGCCAACAATGTCCCCTAATGACTGAGTCGTTATAGCCCAGTATCGGTGAGTGTCGTTACCTGTCTTTGAACCCTCATGTGTGGACCAACACCTATTTTCCTGGTGGGCATGTTTGGGCAGAGATCTCAAAACAGGATTGTAGATGGATGACAAGTTGTGTCTTAGTCCACCACCCCTATTTAGTGAGGGGTGTTCTATTTTTTACAAAAATAGCTTCCCTGACTCCTCTCTCAAACCAGCGATGTTCTCTGAAGAGGATCTGGACTTCCTCAAAACAATGTCCTTTGTCCTTCAGGTGGAGGTGGACTGCTGACTCTGGCCCACTGGAGTTGGCCCTCCTGTGTTGGGCCATGCGTTTGTGCAGCGGCTGCTTAGTTTCACCAATGTACAAGTCGTTACACTCCTGACTACACTTAATTGGATATACCACATCACTTTGTTTATGTCTGGGTGTTTTGTCCTTTGGGTGGACCAGTCTTTCCTGCAGGGTGTTCCCTGGTATAAAGTTGACGAGGATATTGTGGTTACGAAATATCCTTTTTAACTTCTTCAGCCACATAAGGGATGACAGTGTTATCCCCCCTTGTTTCTGGTTTCTCCCTGGCGGTGTTGTGCCGCTTCCTTCCTTCTTGTCCACAAGCCTTAAGGGAGTTCTGGATGTGTAGTTTCTCCTCTTGGCCCCTTCGGCAGTTGTGGGAACTTCCTCTGCCCTGTGATTTATAGTTCTGATGACTCCCAGTTTGTGCTGAAGTAGATAGTGTGAGTCAAAAAGCAGGTATTGGTCCATGTGTGTAGGTTTCTCATACACTTCTACCTTCAGGCTTCTGTGCCCTCCCAAGTGGACTGCACAATCCAGAAAGGCCAGACAGTCATCTCTGGCATCCTCATGAGTGAACTTGATGTTGATATCCACAGAGTTGATATGCTTGGTGAAAGCCTCTACTTCCTGGGTCCTGATTTTAACCCATGTGTTGTCCACGTAGCGGAACCAGTGGCTGGGGGCGGGACCAGTGAAGGAAGACAGGGGCTTCTCCTCAATTTCTTTCATGTACAGGTTGGCAACTATAGGAGACACCGGGGAGCCCATTGCACAGCCGAGTTGCTGCCTATAGAAGTGCCCCCTAAACTGGAAGTAGGTAGTGTTTAAACAGAGTTCCAGCAGAGTGCAAACATGGTCTGGGGTGAGGCTAGTCCTGTTGTTTAACGTGTCATCCTTCAGCAGTCTCTTCCTCACTGCCCTGACAGCCTCTGTGGTGGGGATGCAAGTGAA
>NW_018127931.1:5004467-5024803 GCF_001952655.1 Monopterus albus | reverse complement strand
TTGACGTTTCTGTGTAGTATGGGGCTAGCCCAACCGAGGGGATATAATGTATAGGCCTGGTGGGTTCAGGGTCTTTCATCTTACATCTGCCTGCGAGCAGTTTGGAGGTGCAAGATACCTGAGCGTGTAATGTTAATTTTACCTGTGATCCTTTGAATAAATCAGCACTGTTTTGAAGTTACTTGGACTGCCTTGTCTCTCAGAGTTAGCATGGTAGCGAGAACTGATTTAGCCCTTCAGATCATTCAGAAGTCTCTTCTTCACTGCCTTGGCATCCTCTGTGGTGGGGATGCAAGTGAACAAGGATGTGACATCATATGAAACCATGGTCTCGTCCTGGTCTGGCTGCAGTTGTTTGACTTTCCTCGTGAAGTCCTGGGAGTTAATTATGTGGTTTTCTGTGTTTCCCACCAAAGGAGCCAGAATGGTGGCCACGTGCTTGGCTATGTTGTAAGTCACAGAGTTGATGCTGCTGACAATGAGTCTGAGTGGGGCTCCTTCTTTGTGTATTTTGGGTAGGCCATAAAGGCAAGGGATGGCCTCCCTGGGGTATAGTCTGTAGTATAGTCAATAACTCCTCCTTTTCCAGCTTCTATAACCTTCTTCTTGCATCCACTGGAGGGTTCCTCTTCAGTGCTTCATAGGTGGTGGTGTCACCGAGGAGGTCAGAAACTCTGGTCTAATAGTCAGCTGAGTTTAGGACTATTGTACATCTGCCTTTGTCTGCTGGAAGGATTGTGATGGTTTCATCCTTCTCTAGTGCAGCCAAAGCCCTCCTTTCCTCAGGGGTAAGGTCCAAGGGTGGGACTTTGGCACTGCCCAAAGCAGCTGTGACCTTCATTCGCAGTTCTTCCGCCTCCATCTCAGCCAGCTTGTTGTTCCTAATGGCCAACTCTGTGGCTGTGATGAAGTCTAAATTACTTCACACATCAGTGGCTGTCTGCTGGTTATACTACATTTAGTTTGGAAAAATATGCTGTATAATTTTGGTGTATTTTCATTGGAAAAACTATTTATTAACTTCACTATTAGACAGCAGTGTCACCAAAATCACTCATCATTATGGATAGACTAGAAACCCCATCCATCCATCCATCTATACATCTTCTTCCACTTATCCGGAACCGGGTCGGGGGAAGCAGTCTAAGCAAAGATGCCCAGACTTCCCTCTCTCCAGACACTTCCTCCAGCTCCTCCGGGGGAATGCCAAGGTGTTCCCAGGCCAGCCGAGAGACATAGTCCCTCCAGCATGTCCTAGGTCTTCTCTGGGGCCTCCTCCCGGTGAGTCATGCCCAGAACACCTCCCCAGGAAGGCACCCAGGAAGCATCCGAAACAGATGCCCGAGCAACCTCAGCTGGCTCCTCTCAATGTGGAGGAGCAGCGGTTCTACTCTGAGCGTCTCCCGAGTGACCGAACTCCTCGCCCTATCTCTAAGGGTGCGCCCGGCCACCCTGCAGAGGAAGCTCATTTTGGCCGCCTGTATCCGGGATCTTGCCCTTTTGGTTATGACCCCAAGCTCATGACCATAGGTGAGAGTAGGAACGTAGATCAACCAGCAAATCGAGAGCTTTGCCTTACAGCTCAGCTCCTTCTTCACCATGGCAGACCGGTACATCGACCGTATTACTGCAGAAGCTGTACCGATCCGCCTGTAAACCATCCCAGTGCATGCCGAAGGTCCTGGTTTGATGAGCCAACAGGACAACATCATCTGCAAAAGCGGAGATGAGATCCTATGGTCCCTAAACCGGACTGTCTCCGGCCCCTGGCTGCACCTAGATATTCTGTCCATAAAGATAATGAACAGAACCAGTGACAAAGGGCAGCCCTGCTGGAGTCCAACATGCACCGGAAACAGGTCTGACTTACTGCCGGCAATGTGAACCAAGCTCTTGCTTCAGTCTTACAGGGACCGGACAGCCCTTAAGAGGGCCCCGGACCCCATAGTCCTGGAGCACCCCCCACAGGGTGCTGTGGGGGACACGGTTGAATGCCTTCTCCAAATCCACAAAACACATGTGGACTGGTTAGGCAAACTCTCATGAACCCTCCACCACCCTGAAGAGGGTATAGAGCTGGTCCAGTGTTCTGATGCTTCAGTTCAGCATAAGTTGCTTGTAATGTTGATTTGGGGAATGTGGAAAATGAAGGGATGGAGGATGGGTGGAAAACACCCAGCAGAGTGAGAGTAAAGCCACTGGGGAACAAGCTTGTAATTCTGAAATACAGACGAGCTGGACAGTGGTTGTAGTAGGTCACAGGCATATCTGCCTTCTCTTAACGTGAGTGAAGGTGGGTAATTGAGATGTTAATGGAGAGGATAATGATCCAGTGTGACCCCAGTGCCCTTCATTACTGCTGCTTTTGTCCTTTCTGTTAACAAATACAGAAAAGCCAGATCATTATTACATGCAGAGTTTACAGGACCCCAAGCATATCATTATGGTGTGATTGTGAAACTATTGCTATTTGCAGAGAGCAGCTGACAAGGCTTCTGATCCATGCATTCAGAAGCCAATTTACATTTCTGGTCAGTGCTGGTCACCTGCTTCTGCTGGCATTGTTCTCAATTCCACGCTCAGTTGCACATGAATTTGCAGAAAAATATTGACATATGAAGGCTTTCTTGCCAAAATGCAATGTATCCATTGAGGAAAAGATGTTCTTTTTGTGCAACATTTAAAGAAAAGTGCTCAAGTATTTATATTTTAAAGAATGGGTTTAAGATACCTGATAAATTGAATGATATTTAAAGATATTTCTTTAATTAGCCCCATCTCTCAAACATTTTGGAATGAGACCTGCAATAATGATGAAAGTCATTGAAAGTCTATAAGGATTTTGTAGATGGGTCTGTGATTCAGAAGGACAGTTCTTTGTCCAAAACTGAAGACAGACATGTAATAAATATTTTATTTTAAATATATTTATCGCTGCGGCCTGGGTTTGAGTCAGGGTTGTGTCAGGAAGGGCATCTGGCGTAAAACACATGCCAAATGTCACCATGGGAGTCGTCAGTATGACGATTCGCTGTGGCGACCCCTAAACGGGAAGAACCGAAAGTAACTTGGATTCTTTCTATCTTTATCTTAACATTAGGACATCAGATACTACCAAAAGTCATGGTTTTTAATAACCCCGAGATTTTGTGTTCTTATCTAAATTTTCTGTATATACTGTTAGGTCTGAATATATCTGGTATATTTTTGGTGAGTGATGGCAAGGGATGATCCCTAGCTACTGTGGCCTGCAGTTTCTTGGCACGATATTAATGATGCCATCAGATCTCAACTAACACAACAAAGTGTTATTAAATTGTCTTTTTTATTATTTAAATTTGCAGTTCTGACAGCAAGCATGTCTGAAGCAGATTATTGGCCTGGTGTGATTCGTTGTGTGGCAGAATATAGGAATAAAGACGACAGAATAAAAATGTTAGTAGCTGTCCACTTACAAGGGGACTGCAGTTTAGTTTAGGAGTAAAGGATTCACTACTATATGCTTTACACAAAAAAAGTTTTAAAATGTGTTTTGAATGGACATATGCAAAGGAGGAGTGAAAGGCCTGTTGTTAAGGCCTCATCCTGGCAGTGTTCCAGTCTCTTTGCTATGAATCTTATAAATGGTGATAACAGTCTTTTTGAAATCTAGGGGTGTAGTAGTTCTGAAACCTAAACCCCAAACCAACTGTGCAATAAAACCTAGGTAAGAAGCCAGTAAAAATCATTTATCAAAACATCTGCTAAATAAGCGTGAACTTGCCGAGAAGCAATAATTTCAGCTTTGCCTGCAGTCATCCACAGTAGGCATACGTTAATAGTGAGCTCATTGTGAGACAAGTTACTCTGTTGTTGATGTGAACTGTTAACTAAAAAGCTGTTTCTGATGGTTTTTTTTTCAAACTACAGCAATAAAACATCATAGAATCTTTACTGGAACTGGGTACATTAGAGTTAGACTATATCATTAAAAATTTTAAAAATATTTGTATAGAAATTTCATGTATTCTTCTACAAATCATCAGTTAATTTAACCTTTGTTTACTTTATAATTCTTGTAAAAAAAGTGATGGGTTTCGAGTCAGGGTTGCGTCAGGAAGGGCATCTGGCGTAAAACACGTACCAAATGTCAACATGAGAGCTGTCAGTGTGACGATTCACTGTGGCGACCCCTCAACGAGAAAAACCAAAAGTGACTTTCTTTCATTCTTGTAAAAATGTGTTCTTCTTTTTAGAATTTCCACATTGTTGGTGATTTAATAAACCAAGAAAAAAAAAAAACTCATTCTGTCTTATTCACCCTCAAATTAGGTACCTTGGAAGTAGTTGTGGGAAAGATTTAAAGGAGGGATGAAAGAAGTTAAAAACCACCTTGCTTTTGCTCACCTGACCAATTGTAGCATGAACTGGACATGATTGTCAGATTGTCTGTTTCTGGAAGTTAAAAAAAAACTGTTGGATGCAGTCACGTAGACAAGGATTTGTTTTGACGCATACCAAGGATTAAGGATGATATTCCAGTCAAGTAAATGAAACAAGGAAAGAGACTATACCCCAGGGTAATTTGTAAACATAGAAGAGTAACACATACTTTTGCCTTTATAGTGCCTCAAAATTGTATGGTTCTTGAGTAAATGTACTAGTTACTGTCCACCACTGGTTTCTTGTTGTCAGGTTTAATTTTAGCAATCTTGCAGTTTTCCCAGATCTCAGCAATTAATATTATGCGTGAAATGTCTTCAATTTACTTATATTTCCATATATGACATAAATTATTCTTTACTCTCACACAAAAATTTAGCATGAATTAGTTGGAACTCCACGAGGCTGCTCCAGACAGCCCACCAAAGCAGTGAAGACATGAGAGACAATGAGAAATTTTCACAGCCTCTCTCCAGACATAGTGATCTCATTCCTTACTGGGAGTACTGGTGCCTTGATCTACATCATGAGAGACAGTGCTCTGCATGATGGCATGCCAGTATTTTGTCAGAGATCACTCCTGTGTAAGCAGCCCCCCTCCTCAGTTCCTGGTGCTGTGAATCCCAGCCCCACCCTGCTAAACTCAGCGGGGAGCCTTATTATGCTTGCATCACAAAACCAATGTGTTTTGCTGGGTTTCTCTTGAGACTTGGTGTGTAGAGAGAAACGGCCTCCATGCTGCTGGTACAGCAGTTAATACAACATGCACTTGACTGGCTGATCAAACTGCAAAATCTATAAGGTGCTATGAACATTATACAGAGGTGAAAGGAAGTTAGAATTCTCTGAATGTTTGCGAAACAATTTTACAGCAGAAATTGTGCTCATGCAGACACCCAGGCTTTAAGTTCCTGCACTGGCAGTGTTTGTTTTCCATCTCAGCTGTCACTGGCCTATATGAATATTCAGATGAAACTGTTCCCATTCCTTTCTTGATATTTAACACTTCATATTTAATCCCCAAGTGAAACTATTCAGAAACAGTCATAACCTAGTTCTTGTTTGAAGTGATGGAAGTTAAAGGAAAACAGTATGATAACTAATGCATATTTGGTTTCAGGTTTTGCAGAATGATGCATATAAACAATGGTCTTTTTTGGTCTTTTTGGTGTTGTTTGTTCTGGCTAAACAGAGTTGGATCTTCTTTGGCTGGCAGGCTTTTGCATTCTGCTGTATTCTACTCTCCATTCTGCTTTCAAAGCCTCTCCATCTATATGAGAAACAATGATAATTGCCACAGTGAATAAGCTACATGCTAATGATGGAAAAACCAATTTGCCGAATTTGCTCTGTAGATGCTTTAAATATTATGTTTAAAAATGTTCCCACAACAGAGCTATTGTTATTTGTATATGTTTTATAAGCACTGTAGCACCTTATACTGTAGCAGTAGCTGTACTATTTGTTTGATGGGTTCCAGTGCTTTGTCTTGACCTCTGTCTGAATTTATGTAAACATGGTTCAAGTTAACATAAAGGTTTAACAGTTTGTTGATATGTATTATTTCTCTGTGTCCCCCTATTAACTGCTAAGCCTTAACTCACTTGTGCCTACTATTTTACAGTTGGAAACTGTATAGCTTGTTCCGTTGGACACTTTTTTATAGCTCAAAACACTAATACTGCAGTTGATTTAAGTATTTTTAGAAGATAAGAAAAACAAGTGCTTGAAGTGATCCAGTACACACTACTCGTTTGAGAAGCACTGCATCTCGCCTCAGCAGATGAGGGGAGCAGTGGGCAGTGACATGAAGCTGCAGTCAAGTTTAGGAGCTATGTGCTGGCTACAGTGTGGGAGCCCGAGGGGGTTAGCAACTCCAAAAAGAGACATGAGCTCTCTTTATGCTAATCACTCCTGTCACTTTTGTTTACTGCAGTTACTTCACGTGTGGCTGTTAATACTGAAGTGTTTGTTGCTGATGCTAACAAAACATTTCCCGTTGCTGCTCCTACACATCAAAACCCTGAATGTCTGTTGTAGAGAATGTGAAGTTGTCATCATGCTGTGTTGAATTTCGGGTAAATGCACCATGTTGGGGATCACACTCACTATCCATTATAGAGATATACACACATATAAGTAAATTCTAAAACTGAATACTATCCCATACAGCCACATACAGTAGTGGATGCTTCAGCTATGTCCATTTTAGTGTTCAGTTTGATGCGTTCATCTGTAGTGCTCGTGCCATCTGCCAACAGCTGCTAGCTAGCATTAGCTCCCAAACCAGGAACTGAGATTAGATTAGATTAGATTCAACTTTATTGTCATTACCCATGTTTAAGTACAATGCAATGAAATGCAGTTTAGCATCTAACCAGAAGTGCAATAACAGCAGTGCAGAGTGCACAGTATCTACAGTCTGTACAGTCAGAACTAATTTACTGATGGATATGTACAATTGATATTTACAGTAAGATATATAGGGTAATGTACAATATACAGTAGACTATGGATTCAAATTACAAGTACATTAAGCTTATGGAACACTAGTGTAATGGGATGAGATGGAATGAAACTGTGCAAAATAAGAAGACAACAATATGTTACATGAGTGAACAATGGATGTATCAGCATATGAACAGAGTGCAAATGAATACAGAGCAGTATTCTGTGAGTAGAGTATGCGCAAATTAACAGGGATCCGATTGCACAGTCATTTTTCAGTGTGTTGCTCTCATCGACAGGATCGCTAGGTCCGCTATGAGTTAGCTACAGTGAGCTAAGGTTATCATCCACAGTCAGTAAGGTGAAATATAAAACATTTAAGCAACTTTTTAGCCAAACAAAACAAGAATGTATGCAGGTAAATGAAGTGCCTCACTCCCAAAATGGCACCCCCCCCTCCCAACATTCAGCACGGCATGATGTACTTTTATATTCTCTATTGTGAAGAAGTAACGGGAAACCACAGCTTTACAGAATATTAGCAATATTAGATATCAAGTGAACGAAGCCTTTCTTACTCATGTTAATTAGCTGCATCCAAACTGAATTGCTTATTGATCCATTCACTGGAAAGTGAAGTTGCTCAATGAATGACACTAATTTAGCACATTCATGCGAACCCTGACTATAAGGTATTTTCTGAGCTGCTCCTTGGATGTAGCACTTTTCTTCAATTATTTGCTTATTTAAAGTCATTAAAACTTGGAACAATTTAATAAAAATTAGAAGAGGAGTCATGAAATTCCTGAAGCACACACTGTAAAATCACCTAGTGTGAAATCACCTTTGTACCCAGCAGCCCTGACGTGTTATACACCAGAACAGTCATTACAGTAGCTGTTGTTCCCTCTGTTGCAGGTATAGGAAGGAGCCTGTAATGATGCCCTGGGAGGCTGGCTGGTTTTATGAGTGAACACTGGCACTCAGCACTCACCAAGCTAGGCATCACACCTCTGCGTCAGACTGGACCTTATTAATTAACTTCCCATGACTCTTATCCTTTCTCTCTCAGCCATCTAATAGACCTGACACAACTGGTTCACAGGTGAGCTGTCTGATACACCACACAAGAAGAGAGCTGGATGTTGCTAAATGTTACAATGGAACTACTTTTTCAGTCCACACTGACCCAACTGGTATTCTGAGCATCCTTCTGTCCATGCTTTTTGTTTGTATTGATCCATCTCCTCTGTGACTCAGATTTAAAAAGTCTAATGGCTGCATCTCATGGGAGCCCTCATCCTCACCCCCTTACCTGAACATAATGGTTATCCACCTTTTATCATCCCACCTCACCTTCACGTTACTGCTGACCTGCCTCTGCCAACGTCAAAGCTATGTGTACAGGGTGGACCTTCATATGTCAGTTCCCCATCAATCCTGATCCAGAACACTGAGTTCACAGCTTCTAAATATCATTGATTCAAGCCTTGAAATGCTTTTCTCCTCTCTTCACTCCCTCCTTCCCCTTTCTTCCTGGGGTTGAGGAGAATTAGATCTTTTTGTATTGAAAAAAACAAAACAATATTGGATGGGAAAATTGCCCCAGAAATTAGATTTAACATAGTATCATCTGGGCAGGTAGGGTTGGGGGTTGCAGTGCGATGTGCAGAAAATGATAAAATAGTTTCAATCAAAGGCAAAGCAGTGTAAATGAAATTACTTTCCTGGATTTTTGATTTAATCCTATCCAACATAAACATGTTCATAGGATGTAGGCTCATCATAATTTAATTTCTTTCAAACTCTTCTACAGCTATGTGCTTGAAGTCAGCATCTGGTGTTAGTTTGTCTGCATTTGCATGGTGTTGGGATGTAATTTAAGAGATGTGACCGAAAATGTCAATTTAATTAGATTTGCTTTTCTAAGATATGGTCACTGGGTTGGGAGTGAGTGGCTGCCCCAGGTGAAGGGGTTTAAGTATCTCGGGGTTTCAGTCACGAGTGAGGTTAAAATTGAGCAATGAGATTGAGGTGGATAGGGGCAGCATCAGCAGTAATGCCGACGTTGTACCAGACTGTTATGATGAAGATGGGAGATAAGCTAAAAGGCAAAGCTCTCAATTTATCAGTCAGTCTATGCTCCAATCATCACGAGCATTTATGCATATGGAAACATTCCAGTATTCATCACGTATGGTCATGAGCTGAAAGAAAGAATGAGATCGTGAATACAAGCAGCCAAAATGAGTTTCCTTCATAGGGTGGCTGGACTTAGCCTTAGAGATAGGGTGCAGAGTTTGAACTTCTGGAAGTAGAACCACTGCTACTTCACATCAAAAAGTGCCAGTTGAGGTGGTTTGGGCATCTTATCAGGATTCCTCGATGGCACCTCCCTTTGGTGGTTTTTCAGGCACATCCAATTGGTAGGAGACCCTGGGGTAGACCCCGGACACGCTGAAGAGATTATATATCTTATTTGGCCTGAAATTTCAGTTTTTCATCAATGATACTACTGTTGCCAAGTGCTTATTTTTTGTGGGTATTACAAGCTGTTATTTCTGTCCGCTTACAGTTTGATGATATTAAGCAGGGCTAATGTAGCTCTTGAGGTTGAATGTAACATACAACAGATGCCTATTTAATTTGGTCTCCAGATATTTTGGCTCATTGACCAGGCTTTCCTGTGGGATCCAAAGATGTTTTGCTTTGGAATATTGATTTCTCTCTGGTAGGTCAGGCTCCAGCTTCTGCTGCTTTATTATGAGTGTGATGCTACATGGAAAATATCAAAATCTGTCTTTAACTTGATAATTTGAGAATTTTGTTCCAAAGAGTCATTTTTATAGTGGAAATCCTCCTTGAAAAAAATTATGCAATTGAATCCAAATTACAACTACTTAAAGGTAAGGTTGGCAATCCTGGAAAAACCAGCAGGAGGAAGCGCAATTTTAAAAGTATACAACTGAAGAAATCCCACCCTTCTCTTTTGACTTTCCTCCAAAGCCACTCCTCCAAAACACAGTGTGCACTGCCTGACTACTACTTACAGATTTCAGGAAAATAACAAATGCCCCCCAAACAAAACAAAACTGATATTTACCTGTCCAGCAGAAATACGGCCACCACGTTGTCCATATTTCTTCCCCTTTTGTTCTCTTTGTTTGTCGCCATTGTTCAAAAGCCACACCTATGTTAATTTTGGTTTTACTTCTTGCAGCATCCAACTTTTTTATTCTTGTAACTTTCTTGAATATGGTGTTAAGAGCCCAGATTTGCAGCCTCGAACTTGGCCAAATAAAGGTGATTATCCTTTTAGTCTCTAATACAATTAAAGCTCTAAAAGTGGTAAAGTAGAACACCGTGCAACAAGAACCTCTCTTTCAGATGTAAGACAGAGACAAATTTCAACTAAAATGCTTTTAAGTTTTCATTGAAATTCTGGGTCCCTCTGCTCAGGGACATCCATTCCCCTTATTGCATCTTGGCTCTCATAAGAGATATTATACAGCTCCTACACAGCCTGACTGTCTTGTATTGATTGGTGGTTATGTTTTGAGTGACAGCCAGCATGCTAATGTGCCACAGTCTCATGAGACATGGCTCTCTGTGTTAAGGATAAAGGAGGTCAAAGGGCCTCAGTGCCTAAATTGAATGTGTAGCGTACATCAAATCTTCAATTCATCAATTATGCAACTGATGTGACTTGGCAGGTAATGTTCAGTTTTGCTTTGATGCAACCTGTACAACCAAATACACATGGATTGGGCAGGACAATTTAAACTTGGGGTGAACCACTAAGTAAAGACTTTTTTGTGGTTTTGTTACTGTACAGATGGGTTCAATATTGAGGGTGGATTTCAACAGTAGCACCTCTGTAAGCTCTTTGTATTTGTGATGACAAGAGGTATTCCATAAGCTGGTCATTGTTGCAAGATCAGCCTCCAGCAGGTGACTGATTGCTTTAAAGAAGCTCATTTTAGAAATTATGACAACCTGTGTGCTTTATCCTACCCATCTTGCAGCTAAGACATTCAATATTTGACAGGAAATATTGATTTGAAATAGGTATATTACAAACTAGCAAGTAAATTACAATAAAATAAAATAAAACAGTCTAAACAGTCCGTTGGTGGAATTTATTATCGTCAAGGAGTGAGGCACTAGATGAATTCTACCAGGCCATCAGTGAACAACAGACAGGACACCCAGACAGATTCCTCATCATAGCTGGGGACTTCAATCACACAGATTTAAAGGTTTTTTTGCTCAAACTGCGCCAACATGTGGACTTTCCAATGAGAGGAGACAACACATTGGACTTTGTGTACACTACATGCAAGGGAGCATACAAAGCCTCCCCCCTCCCCCACCTGGGTCTCTCTGATAACATCACCATTATGCTGAGACCTGCATACAGACCCAGAGTGAGGGTCATCAGACCAACACAAAAGGAGGTACGTGTGTGGCCGGAGGGGGCTTTGTATGCTCTGAAGGACTGTTTTGACACTATAGACTGGGGCATTTTCAAACAAGCAGCCACTCATAACAATCACATAGACATAGAGGAATACACTGAGGCTGTCACAGCATACATCACAAAGTGCAATGATGATGTCACTCAGCAAAAATATCACTGTTCGTGCTAACCAGAAGCCATGGATGACAGGTGAGGTTCACAGAATCTTGAGGACCCGGGATGCAGCCTTTAGGGTTGATGACACCGCAGGCCTGATAACAGCAAGAGCCAACCTGTCCTGTGGAATCAGGGAGGCAAAACGCCAATACAGCAAGAAAATACAGTATCTGGACACTTCAGTGACACTAGAGATGCACAGAGTCTCTGGCAAGGCATCCAGACCCTCACAGGCTATAAACCCCCACCTTGGAACTGTGACAGTGACATCTCTCTACTTAACAGCCTCAATGACTTCTTTGGCCGCTTTGAAACACAGAACACACCAGCACAGAAAACCAACCCCTCCCCCAGGTGAGCAGGCTGTGTGTCTGTCCGTAGTCAGCGTGAAGAAGACTGTCTCCAAGATCAACCCACGCAAGGCAGCTGGACCGGATAACATACCTGGTCATGTTTTAAACAACTGTGCCAAGGAGCTCAAGGATGTCCTCACGAACATCTTTAACATCCCTCTGAGCCAAGCAGTTTCAAGGCTGCCACAATAATTCCACTTCCAAAGAAGCCCCACCCAACCAGTTACAATGACTATCAGCCTGTAGCACTGACTTCAGTTATTATGAAGTGCTTCGAGCGGCTGGTCATGCAGAATGTCAAGTCCATCCTTCCTCCCTCTCATGACCCATTTCAGTTTGCATACAGGTCAAACAGGTCCACAGAGGATGCCATTACTGCTGTTCTCCATCCAGCCCTCACCCACCTAGATTCAAAGAACTCTTACATGCGAATGCTGTTCCTAGACTTCAGTTCAGCGTTCAACACAATCATCCCACAGCAGCTTATAATAAAACTTGGACACTTGGGACTCAAAGGGGCTCCGCAGGGCTGTGTGCTCAGCTCATTGCTCTTCACACTGCTGACCCACGACTGTGTGCCAACCTACAGCACCAACCAGATTGTCAAGTTTGCAGATGACACGACTGTAGTTGGCCTCATTACCAACAATAATGAGGCCAACTACAGGAGTGAGGTGTGCCAACTGGTACGGTGGTGTAAGGACACTAACGTCTCCCTCAGTGTGGGGAAGACTAAAGAAGTCGTTGTGGACTTTAGGAGGAAATCTCTAAAGCATCCACCACTGGCCATCAACTGTGCTGTAGTGGAGAGAGTGAGCAGCACCAAGTTCCTGGGGGTGCACATCTCTGAGGACCTCTCCTGGACCAACAACACCACATCACTGGCCAAGAAAGCTCAAACACGCCTCTACTTCCTCCGCAAACTGAGGAGAGCCAGTGTCCCACCCCCCATCATGTGTTCCTTCTACCGGGCATCATTGAAAGAGTCATCACTGGCTGCATCACTGTGTGGTACGGAGCCTGTACTGCCTCCTGCAAAAAGACCCTGCAACGCATTGTGAATATAGCCAACAAGATCATCGGCACCCCTCTGCCTTCCCCCAAGGACATTTTTAACACCCACCTCACCCACAGAGCCTTCAGCATTGCTGAGAACACCTCCCACCCCACACACTCCCACTTCAGACTCCTGCCTTCAGGGAGAAGGTATTGGAGTCTTCAGGCCCACTCCACCAGACTTACAAACAGCTTTATCCACCAGGCTGTGAGGATGCTGAACACTCATCACTACCTCCCCCACTCTGCCCCTGGACCGTAACCCACCACAGAACATAAAAAGACTAGTGCTGCTGTTTGCACAAACTCAATACATTACCCCTTTCTGTGATATTATGTGTGAATCTGCTGCTGACTGTTTTTTTTTTCTGGCCTTTATGGAAGAGTGGCAAGAAGAAAGCCATTTCTTAAAGATATCCATAAAAAGTGTTGTTTAAAGTTTGCCACAAGCCACCTGGGAGACACACCAAACATGTGGAAGAAGGTGCTCTGGTCAGATGAAACCAAAATCGAACTTTTTGGCAACAATGCAAAATGTTATGTTTGGCGTAAAAGCAACACAGCTCATCACCCTGAACACACCATCCCCACTGTCAAACATGGTGGTGGCAGCATCATGGTTTGGGCCTGCTTTTCTTTAGCAGGGACAGGGAAGATGGTTAAAATTGATGGGAAGATGGATGGAGCCACATACAGGACCATTCTGGAAGGAAACCTGATGGAGTCTGCAAAAGACCTGAGCCTGGGACGGAGATTTGTCTTCCAACAAGACAATGATCCAAAACATAAAGCAAAATCTCCAATGGAATGGTTCACAAATAAACATATCCAGGTGTTAGAATGGTCAAGTCAAAGTCCAGACCTGAATCCAATCGAGAATCTGTGGAAAGAACTGAAAACTGCTGTTCACAAATGCTCTCCATCCAACCTCACTGAGCTCGAGCTGTTTTGCAAGGAGGCATGGGCAAAAATTTCAGTCTCTCGATGTGCAAAACTGATAGAGACATACCCCAAGCGATTTACAGCTGTAATCGCAGCAAAAGGTGGCGCTACAACGTATTAACTTAAGGGGGTTGAATAATTTTGCACGCCCAATTTTTCAGTTTTTTATTTGTTAAAAAAGTTTGAAATATCCAATAAATTTCGTTCCACTTCATGATTGTGTCCCACTTGTTGTTGATTCTTCACAAAAAATTACAGTTTTATATCTTTATGTTTGAAGCCTGAAATGTGGCAAAAGGTCACAAAGTTCAAGGGGGCCGAATACTTTCGCAAGGCACTGTACATTTCATAAGCGATTATGCATCTCATCACCAACGCCCCTGGTGATGCTAACCACCTGACAATCTTCTTATTATTATTTGGAGTACTGTCACTGTTTGCACATGGCTTTGAGTTTCATCATAGTCTATTAGGATGTACAATTTAGTTTATCCTTATTACCTTATTTCAGTTTTCATATTCTATTCATTCTGTGTTTATTCTACTTTTATTCTATTTTAGTTTTTTAAATGGTATGGGCATTCAACATTAGGTGAGAGAGAAATGGTATTTTCATTTTTCTGTATGTCCTGCACATATAGTGAGTTGACAATAAAAAATCTTTGATCTTATGATGAGTAACCAATTAAAGTACAAATACAAAAGCAGGTGGATTTTAAAACATGCTTAAATAGACATTAATATCTACATGTCGAACTTGATCCCAGAGTTTTAAATCAGTTCCTGGAAGCATTTGAATCATATTGTCTTTGCAAATACATAGAAGTGAATTAAGATTTAACAGTGTTTGTTTTGCCGGAGAGCCACAAGAGCCTGAATGGCTCAGAGAGAGGTCAATACGATCCCCCTCCTCTGCAAGATATTTAAGCTGTGTTTTAAATTATTTATAATAGCGCTAATCCTCTTGATGTAGTGTTTATTAGCCTGTCTTATTTATTGTTGTTTCTCTGTGACTCCAGGGGAGAATTAAGGTCTCTATCTATTTTGTCTGTGAGAGGTGTAATTACTATTTGGCAATAGTTTGTCTTTTCTGACTTTATACCATGTTCCAATGTCAGGCTAATTAGCTTGCAGTCTAATTCTGCCCTATCATTAGGGGTTTTGAGATACATGGCTTCAACTGGGTTTAAGGAAAATAGCTTGTTTTTCCCTCCAGTTGTATTTTGATGCATTCAGCAAAGTAACCCTGATATTGTATGCAACCCAGCCAAGCTTTCATTACCAATTAACTGCAAAAACGATCTCTTTAATTCACAGGTCGTTTTCCATTTTCTTTCTCATTAACTTAAGGGAGTGCGTAGTCTGGCTCATAATTTAATATCTTTGCTAATCTTTTACACAAGCTTTGATGGAATGAATACAAATAATATCATTTCCACTGCCTCAGTGTCACACCCCGTTAACCTTGCATTCCACTGAACAACTGCTCATTAAGGGCGCCAGTTTACCTCCTGCATATGCATTTATGCACAGGGAAACATTCCAGTATTCTCCATTCATAACAGTGTTATCAGGATCTTTAGAGAGAGAAGGAATGGGATGCAAGGCTCACTGGAATTTTTTCTTGTATAGCAGAGTGCCCCATCAAACATGTAGTCCTAATACATTCTGGTGGTTCTCACAGCTACATGTCTTGCTCCCCCCTGAATCACATCCCTCTGTCACATATTTTATTCAATTATGCTATGTTGTTAAAAATGTAAAATATTAAGACTGATCACCTCTTTTACCTCACTGAAAAGTGCTTCTTAATCTAATTTTTTGCAGTGCTGCATTTGCTTAACCTTATTCATAATTCTTAAATTCTGTCCTGCCGATATTGCCAGCACACAGTGGTTTTGATTCATGTACTCTTAAATGCTGTTGTCACTGCAGCTTAGTCTAGTTTTAATAAATGGGCTAAAATGCAAGGCATTTTACCTTTTGTTTAATGCATTTCATCTTGCTGTGTAACATTGTATCTTCAACACAAAAGCATATAAAAGAAACCATTCTAGTATGGTTGCCTATGAGCTCCTTTACACACTGCATCTGCAAATAGCCTCAGTCAGAACAGTCATTTAGCTACCAGGCACTGGTGTAAATGTGCATCAATGTGTTATGTAATTTATTTGGTTTATTTTTCAATTATATCATGGATCTAACTCTGTTAGTCAGTGACTCACCAGCTCCTGATGAGCTGGAAAGACTGTGGACAGACAAAAGGTCTTCACAGGCCGACCAATGGCAAAAATGTGCTGGACAACAGCAGTTGCACGCGTGTCTCGGACACACATTTGATAGAATGGAGTTCTATTAGTTGCATTAAAAATGTGTCTAAAAATGAATGTGCTCTGTCTGAATTGGCCTTCAATGCACCTGTGTATGTGCCTCGCCACAGAGAAATGTTACTAGAGAAAACAATTGTCTTTTCAACTGCTGCAAGGTGGTCTGATTCCAGGTACTTCTTAACCAGGAAAGCCAGTTTGTGATGTATTTCTTGGAAGTATACTCATTTGTCCTGTAAAAACAGGTGTCAATTCCCATTTAGTTTAACTGAAGTCTGCAGTGGACAATTTTAAGCATGTTTTCTGTTTATGTGTGACCTTAACTAGTTCTGCTCTGTGTATTAACTATGCTTCTAACTATTAACTATTCACACTAAAACTAATACATCAAATTTTTTCCAGTAGTTCCTGGAGAAAAAGGTGTAAACCACAAGTTTACATTTAAAGTTACAGCATGCACTATTTCATCTTTAGTCAGCAAAGTCTATTTTTAGCAGTGCCTCTGTTTATCCCAGATGATCAACTTCACGTCACTAACACCCATCTTGACAACTTTCAAAATGGTATCTATCCGGATACTGAGATAACACACATCTGTGATGCTTGCTTTAAGAACAGTTTTTACCCAGCAACAGTATTTTGTTTTTTAGTGGTTATGTTTTATATGTTTTTATTCTATATGTTATGTTTTTATTTATATTACTGTACTGACTGGATGTCACAAATTTTTACTGTACGTGTTACAGTGACAATAAAGATGATCTATCTATCTACTACAGGCAAATGTTAGGGGATCGGCAAAATCAGTAGGCTTCATCATCTGGGGACCATGAGCATCTGTACAAAATTCCACAGCAATCCATTCAATAGCTGCTGAAATATTTCAGTTTGGATTAATGATTTGTATTGACCACCCCACATACAAACTGACATCGCCATCCCTGGAGTCATGTGTAAATGTTGGTTTTACTATTTAAACAAAATCAGCAATCTTGATTTATTTATGTGAATCAGTATTCTACCAACCTGTACTCTTCCCCTACATTGTTGACCGAAGAGGAATCTGTCGTCTTGAAGACACTAATTCCATCATGTGCCCCTGACCTCAACCTGAGCGTATGCTCACCAGTGTCACCAAGATGGATCAGGAAAAATGAGATGTAATAATACAAAAGGGAGGGATGATAGAAGGCAGGAAGCTGGGACTGGGGAGGGGATCTCGGGATGGCTTGAGCTCAGTTGTCAGTCTCACATTCCTAGTTTGCTGCTGATGCCTGCCCATTATCAGGTGACTGGCCTTCATCATGCGAGCTATCTCTGCATTATGTGGTTATTAATGTGCTTGGCTATCATGGCACACTGCCTGTTTGCAGCCTGTTTTCATTATGGCAGCAAAGCAGTGGTGCATCCTGCAGGTCTGGGATGTCATATGAATTAGAAGATTTTCATTTTGGAAGTATTCATCTGGAAAGATTGGTGTATGTGAGAGTATGGGTGAAATGCATACCCCTGATACACATAAATAAATTACATTAAAAATATCAATTAAAGCACAGAGTTGCAGCATTGGCACAGAGGAGATCCAGGATGTTGAAACAGCCTGTCACTTTCAGCTCTACTTTCCCCAGAGACCCTTCTTGGATGTTCATGCTTGCCCAGAACAGCTGGGGCGTGGGTGAGGCATGTTAATGGTAGCTAATTAACAGCACCAGAGGTTAGTCATGTTCCAGCCATGTTCTCATTCAAAAATAATGAATGGACAACACCAGTGGCTGATGACTTCTCTCTGTAGCCCTGCGCTCTACAGCAGTAACTCCCCTGAGGGCATTCTGTATTGTCAATAGCTGCATTTATATGGACCCTATTTCTCCCTAATATTTTCAATTGGAATGAGAGGCGTGGTGTAAAGCTTTGTTTATCCATTCAATAGGAAAATATTAGCCATGAAAACACTTGATCCTATTATTTCCCTCTTGTTGGCATATATAGATAGATATATTTTTTTCTGCACATGCTTGCTCCATATAGGGGTTAACATTAAGTGACGTCCCAGGAGGGACAGAAGCATAATGGCAGCAAAACGAACTCATCTATGGCTATAGTTGTAGTGCTGCCGAAGTGCACTGAAGCAAAACTGCCATTTTTTTATCCAAGTGAGAAGAAAAAATATTTGCATAATCCATCTGATTTTCATTTACATGAAGGGCATGAAGAACAAATCATCAGTAAAGTTACATCAGCCAAGAAAACCAGTAAAAACAAATGGAGTGGTCTAAGTGGTTGCATTCAAATTTAAGATGTGTTGACTAATTCACAGCATCAACTCATGCACTGAGGAATGTGCAAGACAACATTCTACCTTAAAAGTCACCAGTTGCATTTCAGCAGCACAGTATAGCTGGGTTGCTAGCAAAACGTTAATTAACATGAAAAACCAGCAAAACATTTTTTCATTTTTGGAACAACTAAGAGGGTTAAAGTTTCCAATTTAACCTTTATTTATTCAAAGTGGGTCCACTGAAAAGCTACCACTCTTTTTCAGGGATGCCCTGTTCACATTAATACATTCACACCTGGAAGCTACCCAGTACAACCACAGACTGCATGACCTCTGGTCACTGAGCAGTTTCACTCGAGCAGTGGGGGTTTAAGGGCCTTGCTCAAGGGGACCATAGAGGTGCTACTGAGGGTGGAGCAAGCAATGCTTTGCCACCCAGATTTAATCCTGCCGGTCCAAGGATTGAACCAGCAGTCACAAGCTCGCTTCTCTAACCCTTAGCCCACCACTCTGACTATAGAAAATTAGTTAAACAATGGTAATAAAACCAGGTTCACGCACATATTGGGCTAGCTAATGAGTTGGCTTCTACCAGTGATGCTAGCTAAATAACCAACATTGATGCCATCATTAATGCAAGTGCAGCCACTTTGCATTTGTCAAAGTTCTATTCAGATTAAATGTTTTGCGTATGTAACTAACTTATTTGACCTACATCCATATAAACAATTAAGTTGAATGATTTTAATCTGAATGAAAATATATTACCCATTTAAACACAGCAAATATGAGTCTAATGAAGAAAGTACTTTTCAGTTACTGGGATATACAGTGAGGAACAGAAGTATTTGAACACCTTGCGATTTTGCAATTTCTCCCACTTAGAAATCATGGAGGGGTCTGAAATTCACATTGTAGGTGCATTCCCACTCTGAGAGACAGAATTTAAAAAAAATTTCAGGAAATCACATTGTATGATTTTTAAAGAATTTATTTGTCTTGCACTGCTGAACATAAGTATTTGAACACCTGAAAAAATCAGTGTTAATATTTGGTACAGAAACCTTTGTTTGCAATTACAGAGGTTAAACGTTTCCTGTAGTTCTTGACCAGGTTTGCACACACTGCAACAAGGATTTTGGCTCACTCCTCCACACAGATCTCCTCTAGATCTGTCAGGTTTTGGGGCTGTCGCTGAGCAACGCGGAGTTTAAGCTCCCTCCAAAGATGTTCTATTGGATTGAGGTCTGGAGACTGGTTAGGCCACTCCAGAACCTTGATATGCTTCTTACGGAGCCACTCCTTGGTTATCCTGGCTGTGTGCTTCGGGTCGTTGTCATGTTGGAAGACCCAGCCACGACCCATCTTCAATGCTCTGACTGAGAGAAGGAGGTTGTTGCTCAAAATCTCACAATAAATGGCCCCAGTCATCCTCTCCTTAATACAGTGCAGACGTCCTGTCCCCTTCGCAGAAAAGCACCCCCAAAGCATGATGTTACCACCCCCATGCTTCACAGTAGGGATGGTGTTCTTGGGATGCAACTCATCCTTCTTTTTCCTCCAAACACGACGAGTGAAGTTTAGACCAAAAAGGTCTACTTTGGTTTCATCTGGCCACATGACTTTCTCCCATGCCTCCTCTGGATCATCCAGATGGTCTTTGGCAAACTTCAGACGGGCTGAGGGAGACTGACAGTCGTCTTTAGCCTCTTCCATTTTCTAACAATTGCTCCAACAGTTGATCTATTTTCACCAAGCTGCTTGGCAATTGCCCCGTAGGCCTTTCCAGCCTTGTGGAGGTCCACAATTTTGTCTCTGGTGTCTTTTGACAGCTCTTTGGTCTTGCCCATGGTAGTAGTTGGCGTCTGACTGAC
>NW_018127931.1:5003529-5004191 GCF_001952655.1 Monopterus albus | reverse complement strand
TTTTTTTTAATTCTGTCTCTCAGAGTGGGAATGCACCTACAATGTGAATTTCAGACCCCTCCATGATTTCTAAGTGGGAGAAATTGCAAAATCGCAGGGTGTTCAAATACTTCTGTTCCTCACTGTACTTGTGTATATACTGGGGTATACAGTATATACCTCTGATCACAAGGTTGGCAGTTTACTTCCTGTTCTACCCAGTCCACATGTCAAAGTGTTCTTAGGTAAGACAATGAACCCTTAGTTGCTCCCCGTGGCCAAGCCAGCGCCTTGCCTGGCAACTCTGCAGCCATCGGTGTGTGAGTGTGAGTGTAAATGGGTGAATTTGTAAAATGCTTTGTCCAGTTAAGGCAGAAAAGCTCTATATAAATCCTGTCCATTTTATCATTTACCCTATGCATGTTGTGTATTGTGAACTGTTGAAGAGCAAGCACTGGAAAGTTAAATGAATAAATAATGTGCATGTTTTCTTTAAAAGAAGAAAATCGTGTTATGAATGAAATCATGGGTGGAATATCACATTAGGCATGAATGGATAAAACCAATTCTGTCCAAGTCTTTTCTTAAGCTCCTCCAATTTTCATTCCACCCATACTCCTAAGAGAACCCAGGGACAAGCCTCTACAGTGAGTGTCAGTGATGTAGTAAAAATACACCCCCCC
>NW_018127931.1:4987483-5002626 GCF_001952655.1 Monopterus albus | reverse complement strand
ATAAAGAAGTATGCAAAACATGTATATTGTAGTGATGGCAGTATACTGTGTATATATATATATATATATATATATATATATATATATACACTGTGTGTGTGTGTGTGTGTGTGTGCATGTATATACAGGCATGGTACATGTATAACAGAGTTGTTGATCCTTTTACATTTAATCACCTTTGTTTGTTTTGAGCTGCACGCACCCATTACAATCCCTCATAAATGTGGTACTAAAAATATAAACTGCACACCTGGGCAGCCAGAGAGTGAGAAAGCATTCTGCTGCTAATGTCGCTGGCTGCCAGCGTCCCACATGCAGGTATTTATTTCACTATGCTGAGAAAGTAATATTTTCCATTCTGTGGAGGAAGAACAGGTTATCCCCTAACCAAAGGGTTAGAAGTTTGATTCTAGTCCACATGTTTAAGTGTCCTTGGGCAAGACACTGGCCCCCACAGTGCTCCGGTGGCTATCCTGTGCATGTGTGTGTGTGTGTGTGTGTGTGTGTGTACACGGTGTAAGTGGTTGTATGGTGGCTTGGTACCAGCAGGTGTGAGCGTGTGTATGTGAATAGGCAAATATAGCATTAAGCGCTTTGAGTTTACAGAATGTGTAGAAAGTGTAAGTCCATTTATCACATAGTGCGTTGTTTCTTTATTTTTGACTACCAAAGAACAACTTCTTTATCATTAGAAATTTCCAGATTTACTGCAACATTTTCTCATATTTGACTCTCTTCTCGGTGTGACAACTTAATCACTGAATTCACTGCTTGATATGTGAGCAAAACACCTACTGAGGGCAGTATTACCTGTTGTTTAGAATCATTATCTGACCTGAATTTGGCACATTTTTTACTCTTCACACAGCCAGCCTTCATTTTTTAAGCTTCTGTTTTTGTTTTTGTATCCCAGGAGGGATACATGTGCTTGCATATCAGACAGCACATAATGAATGTTCTCGTTAAGCCGCCATTTAACTTGCCTTTAACTCTTAGTGTTGCTACTCTAACATATGCAAGATGTGTTGTTTCTTTTTTAAATATCATAGATATTCCAACAGAAGTGAAGTGTATCTACTCTCCACACAGCTTTAACCTTGTAAGCTGTTGTTTTTGTATACCAGGATAGAGGATGACTCGCATGTCACATATGATAATTATTCCCATCAAACCCTTGCTTGACTCTAAAATGCCTTTTAAAGTGGCCACAGAACTGAAGATTTAAATTATGATTCTCCTTTTTCACCACTGCTTTTGGGTGGTAATTGATTTTTAGGAACTGGGCAGAGTTAGGAGCACCTTGGAAGGGAATTTGAGGGTGAGGACAATTTCCACATTCACTCAGAGTTTATTGCCTTTTTACAGAAAGTTTTTTTTTCTTTTTCAGAAAACTTGGAAACATTAAAACTACTTTGAGCATAAAGTTGCTAAAATATCCTGGTGCTTCAGATAAACCTTTGGTCATACCATTTCACACTTCCACTGGGCCTTTTTTTTTGAGGGGGGGGACTACTGTAGACTGCAGGAGGTGACAGATGGCGGGAAAGTGGATGTGGTCAAACAAATCACTTGCAGGATCTGCAGTCTATAACATCTTAAGCTGCCCATGTATGTATGAGGAAATGAAACCACATGGTAGCTGCTGTCTTTTCAGTCCATCCAAAATGACACAAGCACAAAAATCTGCAAAAACTGACATTTGAAGACAAAAACAGAACTGTGAATGGAATGATTGTCACATTTGTGTTTTTGAGTTCGTACCTAGGTTAAATTGTAACAGATCTATTTTTCTCTTCTCTTTTTAGCACTTCTGACTGCTACTATCAATGCTGGTCTTTGGGTTAAGGTCGAATACTGAGGTGGAATCCTAGTCTTATGTAAGTTCAGCCTCCCTTTTACCCATTATTTGATTGTCTAACAGCTGCCTCAACTTGAATCTGTGTCATAACTCGACTCATTTTCCTGTTGTGCTACATGTTCTCAGGCCCATATCTGTTGCCGGTCAGATTAAGATTCCAGATGTGGCCTTGTATGTCTTGAATTTAAAATCTTGAAATCATCCCTTCCTGTGTCAGCTGATAAATAACATCAGAGTAACATTTGAACTCAAAAGTATTTTCAGACCTAAAGACAGTTTTTGTAGAATCCTGCTGTCTAAAATCAGCCACTGCAAACCGCAGAAAATGTGCCAGCCATCTCAGCTCATTGTCAAACTGCTGGTTTAATTCTTCATTTTGATATATGGAGATGTTAACACAGTGCAAACTATGTTGCCTTTGCTGGTGCTGTTTGAATGTATTGTATATGAATTGTCAAACAGAACATACTAATCAATATTTTTAATGGTATATTATGGAGCATTCCAATGATGGTTGAGTGTTTTACTATCCTTTAGTACACAGACATATTATGAACATGTTATCATAAAAGCCATTAGGGACTACAATTCAGTATGCATGCTTTGCTGACTATTCAAGAACCCATCACTCCTAGAGGAGCTGGGATTGGTGGGCGCTTTAATGAGAAACTAGGGAAGGTCAGTTTAGCTTCCTCTTGCTTCAGTTGGAAAGTGAAGATCAGTAAAAATTTAGTAACATTTAATTCAAAATCTGATGACGGTTGGTTGGTTAGTTTCTGGTTGCCAGGGTACTGTCAATCAAATCTTCCCAAACCACGCCCACATATCCGCAGAAGAAGCTGAGTTTTTGGAGTATTGAAGTACTGTTCTGCATTTTGATTGCTGCTTATTTAGTCATGAATATTTAATGTTATTGTTTTTAGGGGCTTTAATGTTAGACAATAGAGAGCAACAGGAGACATCTGAAATTTTTATAATACTTCAAAACAGATGGTTATTAAAATAGACTCTAATGACTTAACAAAATCATAGCATTGCAAACCCACCAGTATGACCCTGATCAAATATTTAGGGCTTTCCCCCCTGTTTTGCCCTGGGCAGTGTCATGCATGGCTTAATCTCGATTTGGGACAGCACCAGCTGATTATCATTACTTGCCATTTAAGTGCTTGATTGACAACATTACAGATTTGTTTACTGAACATTATTGTAAAAAGGTGTTAAAGCAGACTTACAGTAGTGTATATTTTCTGTTTTGGCAAGTTAAAAATGTAAAATTTTGAGGCTTTTCAACCTTAGGATTTTTGCTGTCGTGAACAGAGTTTATGGTCATCTGTGGCGATATGTATAGTAATTAAACTAACTGGGAATATAAGATGAAGTTGGCAAGAACTGAATTAGGCACGTTCTTTATGTTTGATTAATTTTGAATTTCAGTGTTTCTTACCAAAGTATAAAACCATAATTAGTTTTAATTGACAATGCATATATGGAATTGTAATTACTTATAGTTAAATGTTTTGGTTTTTATAGATTACCTTTATTATTCATTTTACTCTAAACGACACAGTACTGCAGTACACTTAAAGTATCTGAAGACATGTACCTGAAGTATCTGAAGTGTGTTTTCTGGCACACTTTAGTCTTCTCCTCCCCATCATAATGTTCCTACTGGTGCCTCCACATGCTGCCTCTACACTTTGTTCCACTTCATTGATGTGTGTGTGCTTATTTGTGCACATGTGTGCTCCTCTGTGTGGTGTGTGCATGTGTGTGTGGTGGGGGGTGCATCAGCAGCGCATTTTCGAGGATGGGTTGCTCTCTGTCTGCTCTCCCACACCATCTCTCCTGTGCAACGGGAGGAGAAAGTGTGTGTCTGTCAGTAGCAGTGTTTGATGTTGCTGAGTGTAAGCCTGCATGGCGTATGCATGTCTGTGTGTGATTCTGCATGTGCTGTGCAAATGAAGAGGGGGGAAGTGTACAAGTGAATCTGTGCAGGACTGCAGTGTGTGAGTGGGAGTATGCTCAGGTGCATGTAAAAGACAAAACAAGATCTAGAGAAGAAAAGCACACCCTTACACTTTACACACACATACACGTTTGTATAATCACACACACACACACACACACACACACACACACACACACACACAACTCTAGGGACAAGCATGTTCATTATTCTTCCTAAAAGAACCATTAAAATTTCATCAGTGCAATGCAGTCTGTAGCAGGGTGGGGGGTAGGAGTGTGTGCATGAGTGCGTGTGTGCAGGAGAGGGAGAGATACATAGCAGTGTGAGGGGAGGGGACTTGCATCCTTGACTCATTCACCACTGCTTGCCTTCTCGTGGCTCAATTCCCTCACTAAGAGATGCCGAAGTGATGTGAGCCACTTGCATCCCTCTCCTCCTCCTGCCTCCATCCATCCCACCTCATTGTACTACTACTCTAGAGCAGGCTTTCCTCAAGCTACAGGAGTTTGCCTCCAGGAGAAAAGGGTTAAAAATGTGCAGTTGGATTTTTTCCTCCTGGTTGCAGGCAGATTTGGATATGTGATGTCAGAATGCTGGATGGACCATCAACCACAATAACAAGATTAACAGTTGGATTCAGAGTGGATTATCTTGTTGAATAGAATTGTTCTTTAGTGTGTGGCTGGAGATTTAAAGGTAAGCTCTTTGGTGACTAACCTGTTGATTAGTCTAGAAAAATGCCACATGATTGATGGAACCAACTTTTCAGAGGTTATATTTCAGTCTTTCCTCCGTTTTCTTTAATTAGACTCATCTAGCATGTCAGTGTTTCTTTTAAAGGAGTGAGGCTCATTAGCATTTCAGTTTTTCCTCACTGATCAAAAATGCAGGGAAATTAGTGGCAGCCTTTAAAGACACCGGGAAGTGGGCGAGCTTTAGTTTTTCTTCACAAATCTCCTCGGCGCCCCACCTCCACCACCACCGCCCAATCCTGTATGTTCGCTTTGTTTTGCCAGCACAAGTGCGAAGCGCCATCTCTCAGGTAGATCTGATGGCACTAATTGTATCCTAATTGGGTTCCCCTCAGCTACGGAGGTTTTTGGTTTCTGAGCTCCTTAGAGCCTCACATGAAAGAGTTAGTGGGGTTGTGTGTGTGTGTGAGTGAGTAAAAAAGAGAGATGATGTTAAGCTGAGAGCTGTGCTGAGTGTGTGTTATGTCTGGCCAGCCGTGTGAGGAGTGAGAAAGTGAGTCTGGAACCTTTGTGAATATACTGTATATGTATGTGTGTGTGGCAGTGGGACTGAATATGGACTGGATGAATGTGTGTATGTGTGTTCTTCGCAGGCCCATCTGTGGAGGTCTTGTGTGATGGGTGGTGACTGACGGAGGGTGTGAGGTGTGTGAAGGAGAAGGAGGAGGATGAAAAGGAGAGGCAGTGGGATGGGGGATGGTGTCAGGAGAAGACTGGGAAGCTGGCCTTCCATCTGTGTGTGTGTGTGTGTATGTGTGTGTGTAAGAATTTAGGTAGTAGAGCAGTAGATCACAGACTGGCTAATGGAATACTGGAGACTT
Organism: Monopterus albus; assembly: GCF_001952655.1. Lineage (NCBI taxonomy): Eukaryota > Metazoa > Chordata > Actinopteri > Synbranchiformes > Synbranchidae > Monopterus > Monopterus albus. The sequence continues at coordinate 4,997,223 of NW_018127931.1, read as the reverse complement.
GAAGGGTCCTCTCTTGGTTCTCCTTCATCACCACACCATTCCCCTCCTTCCACACAGTTTTCAGGGTAGAATGTGACACTGTAGAGGGCATTCTGTGGTTTCTGTCTGACATTAGAGTCTACATGTGTAGCAGACAGGTTAGGGGCAAATGAATGAGGTTCAGTAGGTTTTGCAATACCTGAATTACTAGTGCAGCTGTGTTTTAATATCACACATCATAGAATTCTGTTTAAAATGGCATGTGAATCAAAAAGAAGGCTACTTAGACAGCTGTCTTTTGAAATTTTTAAAAAACCTTAAAGAGGTTTTTTTAAATCTTCCTTCCTACTTGTCTGCCTTTTCTTTCTTTACAAGCTGCAAAGTGAATGAATGTTTATGCAAAAATAACTTCTGCTTAACTAGATAATTTAAAAAACTCATTTAAGGGTCCCTTCAATTAGGGGTGTGCAATACTGACAAAAAAAAATTCAGAATATTTTCTGGAGTTGTACCTATTTACGATAAACAAATCATATTTTGCATACTTCAGAAGTGTGTTTGATAGTCTTATATTATTCTACTAGCTTGCTCTTGTTAATAGCATATTAATTGCTGCTTAGGCTACTAATAATAATGCAAACAACATTAAAGGATAAAACATTTTAAGTTCAAGTACAGCAATACACAAACACTGAAATCACTTTCGCCAAATGATTTCATTACTTGATTTAAAACAGTTCTGTGATAGACCTCATACTTTACCTTCCCTTAGTGTTTAAGGTTTGGATTTATTTTATTATTTCAGATGACAAAAATGTATTTTAGAAGTCATCTAAAGGAGGTGTTTTGGAGACTGTGAGCACAGCTGGAGAGCTCATGTGGGAATGAAAGAAAACAGCTTTCAAGGTATTCCAAACTTGTAGTGATAAACAACATCCTCATGCTTACACAGACTTGGAGGCCTCAGGAGCCACAGGAAGCCAAAGATGATCCAGAATTTCTCAGTTTGTGTTCTTCATTGTATTTATTTCTGTCTCTTCATTATAGATGTTGGGCTGAAAAAACACCTTTGATCATTTTAGCAGAATTCGATTGCAACTACAACAACAGATTTCCCCACCCATTGGCTGTATGTAAAGCAAGCATCCCCTCCTCCCTGGTCCCTGTTGAGGTTTCCCTCCCCCCAGCACTTCTTACTCTGTTGCGTTTATAAAAAGATATTCGGCAGTCAGTGGTTGTAGTGCCATTGTGCTGTTATCCCTCATTTCTGCTGGGGCCTCTGTGTGATTTAGTGAGTCTCCTGAGGCTCAGTAACAAGCATGGTGCGCTACTGGGAGCGGTGGAATGTGTGTATGCATGCATTTGTTTTGTGTGTATTTGAATGCGTCTTTGGTTTTATACAGTGTGGGTGTGTGAGTATGAGAAATAGTGTACCTGCATGGGCAGAAAATGCTTGAATGTGTGTGTGTCCACCAATCCTTTTCACCACTCATGCCTCTGGGAATTGGGGTATATGTGTCAACATCTGATTTTGGCCTGACAATGTGTTTTATTTAACAGGGCGAAGCCCTCCCCTCAACATCACTTTGGCATGACTGCGTTTTAAATGGAGCAAAATTGAGCCGTGTCCTGGTGCTGGCTGTATATCTCTTAGGCAATTACAACCTTCACAGATGTATTGGTAATAAAAGAGGTTTATGAGGCGTGAGACTGGGGGAAAATGCTAACAGAGGTGTTTGGTGTGAAGGGGCAAAGCGTGTAGAGCTGGAAGAGGAGGGTTAGGTTGTTTAATCTGTGTCATATTTTGTCAGGCTCTACTGCAACATCTCATTTTGACCTCTCAACCTCTGTTTGCTTTGTCTCAGTCGACTGTGTGTTCAACAGGCCCACACAGCAAATTAACCAACACACTAATGTATATATTAAATCATCCCCTTTCTTCTTTTTCTCTTTCTTGCTCAGCTTTAAAAACCTAACAAATAAATAAAGATGTTACCCCCCTCCCCTTCCAAACTTGCCTCCTCCATCCTTCCCTCTCCCATGATCCACCATAGACATAATGAGATTTGATGTTAATCCCAACACAATATCACAAGATTACATGCCATCATAATGCTTGCACAGTGCCGCGCTGACAATGGAGAATGGGTTTGGTGCGTACAGAGGAGGTCTGGCTGAGTGAAAGCACATTAATGTAATCTAAGTGTAACTGGGTGGTAATGTAGCTTGTATGTAGATGAATGGAAGAGCAGGAAGGCAGTTTACCGTTTCACTCTGTCAGACAAGCCCAAGAGCATGGACAATACTGTAACACCAAGGGGGAGAGAGGGAGAGTGAGAGATTATTATTATTATTACATCTCCAAACTGATCTTTGATGTAAGATTGGACTGTGCAGAGAATGTGATTAATGAACGGAGAGAAACAGGAGAGGGGGGTTGGAGACAGAGATAAGGGGAGGGTTAAATGTTTGTGGAGTCTAGTGGACTATACTATACAGTGGGGTAAAGAATTATTTGATCCCCTGCTGATTTTGTAGGTTTGCCCACTTACAAAGAAATGAAGGGTCTGTAATTTTTATCATAGGTTTATTCTAAAGCATAGAGACAGAATATCAACAAAAAAAATCCCAAAAAGCACATGATACAAATGTTATAAATTTAGTTGCATGTGTGAGTAAAATAAGTATTTGATCCCCTACCAACCAACAATATTCTGGCTCCCACAGACTGGGTATGTGCTCATGTGGTGCCCAATTTAAGATGGTGCTCCTAATGACACTTTGTTATGTGTATAAAAGACACGTGTCCACAGAGTTTCTGTATTTTCCATTCCAACCTCACCACAATGGGCAAGACCAAAGAGCTGTGAGAAGAAATCAGGTACAAGATTGTAGACCTGCACAATGGGCTACAAGACCATCAGCAAGAAGCTTGGTGAGAAGGAGACAACTGTTGCAATGGCTATTCACAAATGGAAGAAATACAAACTAACCATCAGTTGCCCTCGGTCTGGAGCTCCATGCAAAATTTTGTAGGTTTGCCCACTTATAATTTTTATCATAGGTTTAATCTAAAGCATAGAGACAGAATATCAACAAAAAATCCCAAAAAGCACATGATACAAATGTTATAAATTTAGTTGCATGTGTGAGTAAAATAAGAATTTGATCCCCTACCAACCAACAATATTCTGGCTCCCACAGACTGGGTATGTGCTCATGTGGTGCCCAATTGAAGATGGTGCTCCTAATGACACATTGTTACGTGTATAAAAGACACGTGTCCACAGAGTTTCTCTATCTTCCATTCAAACCTCACCACAATGGGCAAGACCAAAGAGCTGTCAGAAGAAATCAGGTGCAAGATTGTAGACCTGTACAAGGCCAGAATGGGCTACAAGACCATCTGAAGATGGGTCATGGATGGCTCTTCCAGCATGACAATGCCTCAAAACATACCAGCAGGGCAACAAAGATGTGGCTCAAGGAGAAGCACATTAAGGTCATGGAGTGGCCTTGCCAGTCTCCAGACCTTAATCCTATAGAAAATCTATGCAGGAGGCTGAAACTTCGAGTTGCCAAGAAACCTTAAGGATTTAGAGAAGATCTGTAAAGAAGAGGGGGCCAAAATCTCTTCTGAGATGTGCACAAACCTGGTGACCAGCTACAAAAAACATCTTACCTCTGTGCTTGTCAACAAGGGTTTCTCCACCAAGTACTAGGTCATGTTTTGCTTGGGGATCAAATACTTATTTTACTCACTGAAATGCAACTTGGTTTATAACATTTGTATTGTGTGCATTTGGGGGATTTTTTGTTGATATTCTGTCTCTATCCTTTAGAATAAACCTATGATAAAAATAATAAAAATAAAAACAGACCTTCATTTCTTTGTAAGTGGGCAAACCTGCAAAATCAGCAGGGGATCAAATAATTCTTTTTTTGTATTTATTCCCAAAAAACAAAATTCAATTAAAAGAGGAATGCGTCGAGGTCAACTGCAGATTGACTTAGAAAATAGGTGTTATTCATAAGTGTTAAGAGAGAGAAGTTGAGTATAGTATGATTGAAAAAAATGAGTAGTATAGAATTTGCTATTTGTTATTTGAACAAATTCCATAGTCAGCCTGTTTCCACACATGGATTGGAAAATAAAAAATTCATTTTGTGAAAAATAATAAAAACTATTGTTAATTGGTATATTTTATATTAATGGGCATTTATATGACATATGAGCTTTCAACAAAGTAAACGTAAACACTGTGCAAGACAGCTTGAGTCTCAAGACCTAATAAACACTTTGACCTTGACCATACAAATATCTTGCAATTTGGATGACAAAGTATCTTTATATATAACCCATACTGATAATCTTGTAAAGAAATTGAAATCTAAATTAGGTTTTATTTCCATTTTTAAAAATATGTTCCCCTTTTCAGAAAGAAAAAGTCTTGTTCAATCAACATTTCTAATTGTCTTAGCCTATGGAGACACATTATGTTTGCATGCATCCGACTCGTTACTCCGCAGGCTTGACTCTGTCGACCATTCCTTCTTATGTTGTATTTTAAATGTTGGAACAAGAACCCATCACTGTGATTTATATAGGTTAACTGGATGGACCTCAGTAAAGATTAAGCATATACCTCATATGTACCTTTTCATTTTTCAAGCTATCCTTGGAAAACGTCCTGGCTACCTTTGTGTAATGTTTTCTCTTGCTTTCTTAACTATCAGACCACATCATCCAGATGGATTACCTGCAGTAGGCCTACACCTAGTGTTTGCTCTGAGTTTGGAAAAAACTGCCTTTTCATTTTATGCACCTTGGGCCTGGAAAATTCTACAAAAGAAAATTCAAATGTAATTGTTTTAATTTATTATATGTCTTATATTTCACAGATCAAACTTTATTGTGTAGTGTGACTGTCACATGTATGTTATTATGTGACTCTTTTTAATGTTGCCATTTTGGCCGGGTCTCTCTTACAAAAGAGATATCTCAGGAGACTTCCTGGTTAAATAAATGCTAAAAAATAATAATAATAATAATAATGAACAAAATTTACTCAAAATATAGCCTGGTTTCTTGTTTAGATAAAATAAAGAATGCACATACATTCATGGGGCAGAAAACATGTTTCTATTCCAATTGTATGGTATACAGTATGTTAACGTAAACTTGCTGTTTGCTGCTGCACAAGTTAAGAGCACAGACACAGCATGTGAATCAGAATCAGAAGCATCTTTAATGGCCAAGTATGTTTTAACACAGACAAAAATTTGACTCCAGTGAAGAGACTTGCATTTGTAGCCAACAGGAAATAGAAAATAACAACCAAAGCAAAAAGTAAAAGAACAAAAGAAAGAAAGAAAGGAAAACAATAAATAAAAATGTGTGCAATATGTGCAATCAAAAATAGGAAAAGACTATGAGGAAAAAGAGAGATGTGTTTATAAATATATATACATACAGTACATTACAGCAGAGGAGCTTTCAGACTGATATGTATGATGGTTACATGGGGAGATTTCTGTGTTCAGTCATACAGTCATGGATTAAGTGTTCATCAGAGTGATGGCACGGGCTGAAGAAACTGTTCATGTGTCTGCTTGTTTTGGCATACAGTGACCTATAGCGCCATCCAGAGGAGAGGATTACAAACAATTTGTGATCTGGAGGTGAGGGGTCAGCAGTGATCCTCTCCGCCCTCCTTTTGACCCATGAGGAGTACAGGTCCTCCATGGATGGCAGGCTGGCACCGATTATCTTTTCTGCAGTCCTGACTGTCTGCTGGAATCTGTTCCTGCCCTGTGTGGTTACTGAACCATACCAGACAGTGATGGATGAGCAGAGAACAGACTTGATGATTCCTCCATAGGGCTGTATCAGCAGCACCTGTGGCAGGTTGAACTTCCTGAGCTGGTGCATTGCATTTCTGTAATTCAGTGGTGATTAACTGGTTCCATGTAGCTGCAAAGTTTTAATAACTTCCCTTTTATTGTCAGGTAAATACATTTTAAATGATTTCATATTTGTTTAATTGAGGAATCTTGCTGCCAGTGGTGCTTGGCAGGTACCGTGTCAAAGGAACGTTTAATGAAGCACAGAAGTCACTGGAATCTTTTTAAGTAATTAGTTTACTTGCAGCAAGGAGACAAGTCAGCATGAGCATACAGAGTTGTCTGAGTAAAATAGATTCAAACAGTACAATATATAGTTGAAAAGGCACACCCTGATAACATGGCTTAGACGCTAATCATACTGAGACACATGCTTGTCCTACAGTTGACGGTTGTGTCTCTCTTTGTCTTGAACAGTCTGCAGTTGATTACATCACAGTACACAGAGTTTCACATGAAAGATAGAAAACGTCCTTCAGTATCAGTTTCTCACATGGCTCTGTTCTGAAAGTTTAAAACGCATTAAATAGTAAAAATCATGTTTAATAACAGAATTTTTATAACATACCGTTTTAGCTATGAGGGTCCTGATATCATCCTGATTCATTTTGTTGTCACCACCAAAGACTTCGTCATCTCTGGAAACCATACACAGCGAGTTGCCAGGAAAACAGCTCAGGCCAGTGTGGCAAACAAAACAAACAACGCAAGACTGACACTGCTTCATGCATTCCTCAAGATAATGAGCTGCTGCTTGTCATGTCAGTCTTCACCTTCACAATAGTGAATCACTCTCATAAACAGATCACACACACACACACACACATACATTTAAGCTACTACCTTCTCCCCTCAGTTACCGTGACAACAGAAGAAGCCAGGGTCATATTTAATGCACACTGTTGTTCAATACCAATTAAACCCATTGCTACCAGCAGCTCATCGTCTGTCACTCCAATGATTTGTGATGAAAATCTGAGCAAAATTTACAGTGCACATTTTGTATTTGGTGTTTGTATTTGCACTGAGATGACAGTTTATTAGGTACACATAGCTAACACTTATGCAGTCTAATAAATCAGTCCTGTAATAAATCCTCCTTTCATGAAAGTGATGACTGTTTTGGTGAGGTGTTGATTCAGCTGTATAATCATTACTGCATGATGGAAATGACTGAGACAAGAGTGATAACCCTGAGGGGCTCTTGTTTACTTGTAGCTCTTACCATCAAATATGAAAACAAACCAGTACTGGCTGTTGTTAATGTACTGGAATGGAAAAGAATGCATTTGCCAAATCAACAACAGAGAAATATGTTGAGCCCTGAGGCACTTGAGACAAAATCGGATATGGATTGGACACTTCGGGCGACTGCATGTGTGTCGCCTCGGTTACTGCGTGTTACTCATGCACAAATCTCCATTTAGCAGGCTGGCCAGCATATCTGATTTTTCTTTAATGGGAAAATGGGTGTTCATACTGGGGAGTCATCACAAGGCACAATAATGCCACTTTCCAGTAAAGAAGGCTTAATGCCTTCGATGACTTCCTTTTTGAGTGGATACTGCTTTAAGGTCGTTTTTACAATTCAGAGGGGTGGTGGGGTGGTTACCTTTTAATTATACATTAATTAATTATTAAGTGTGTTTTAAATACTATACTATATATAAATATTTTGGTACAATCTGCAAAAGATGGTGTTTTGATATGAAAATCCACATTTTTAATTTAACCCAACATCTTGGATCATACAGTATATACATGTCTGGGGTTTGCTATAGTGTGGATAGCTCTCCTGTCCTCATACACATACATGCATCAGGACTACATTGCTGTAATGAACAGAAGTGGCTCATGCAGCATTTTAAAAGGTTTTTCCATTTTAGAAACCGACCTAAATGTGTCGCACTGAGTAAGGCTCGTCACAGGTTCTGCATTTGTTTCCACTATGGTGCGCCCGCTTTGGAGGTGCATTCTGGGAGCTAAATTTCAGTACCCCTCAGGAGGCAGTACTAAAATCAAGTGCCAAGCAAGGGGGAAAGGGGTGCGTGTGCACAGAGCAGTTGTCAGTGACTGGTTAAATGTTACATCTTCACACCTCAAGCATTAGCATTACAAGCACTGTGTGTAAACACACAGCTGACTGCATGTGTGAGAAGGGAGCCGCCCCTCCCTCCTCTAAACAGAGACTGACAGAGTGAAAATACAGTGGAAAAATAAAGCAGGATGATTCACATCAACTCTGGAGTCTAGGTTTGGTGATGGTTAAGGAAAGGGATACCGCTCGTTAGGTTCCGATAATGGAAACAGCATAAGTGTGTACGTATATCTGTGGTATCAGCCTGAAAAGTCTTTCTTTTTATGTCAAATTTCCTGCTGCTTTTGTCACTTGCCTGCTGTTGTCACTTATTTTTGAAGTTGTCACTCTCTAGGCTTTAACATTTTCTCCCCTGAATTACTTTGTGTCATCCCTTTTCAGCCCGGTTCTCCACTGTTTCTACTCTGTCAATTGCTACCTCCTACTAGTCTGAATTCTCCTCCCTATGTCTCGCTATAAACAGTGTGATATGTGGCTGATGAGGGATCAAAGGCGAAGCTGACATTCAGCTATGTGCATATTTACCTGTGCCTGCTCTCATGCTCAGTAAACAGGTGCTCTTTTGCACCTTATTTACCAGATTGCTTCTTCAGGGAGTGATGCAAGTTAAGGCTTCTCTGAGCTGCACCATTAATGCCCAGTGTGCATCAGAGAACATCTGGAGTAGTCCTGAACTTGAGTTCAAAAAGATCCACAAAACCACAAACTCTCATAGCTATAAGAAAATAGTATTAAGACCTACAGTAGTTACCTATTTCTGCATCTTGTGGCTTTTAACTTAAGCATACTTACAGTATATGTTCCTGGCCTTTATGGCTAGTTATAGCTTCCTTCCTTGCACTTAATGGCCCCTCCTAGCTTTAGAATATCCGCTGAATGTAATTCCACAGGAAGAAGCATCTTATGGACCAACTACAATGGCATGTTTATTGTCTAGATCAAGATGCTCAGTTTGGCTGAGGTAGCAAACTGACAAGTGGGGGTGACTGTGGTTCAGTGGGTTCAGTGGGTAGAGCAGTCGTCTCCGCAGATAGCTGCCATCAGTTCTGTACCGGAAACAAATTCCTTGTGTGTAACATACAAGGTCAAATAAAGGTGATTATCCTTAAAAAAATTTTTTTTTTAAAGTAAATACCCTCATTTCGAGCCAGACTGTCCAGAGCTTGGAAGAGATTGCTATAGAATTGTTATAGAAGACCCCTGTATGCATTAAGGCTGCATACACCCATACATACACCACTGGCAGAGCCAAAAATTTTCATAGGGGTGGCCAGGCTGGGCCAGTACTCCCTGTGTTTTTATTTTGGGAGGTCACGGGATACTTTTGTAATAAGTATAATTTCGAAATTTGTGATACTGGACTTTATAAAATGTGACTATCTCATATTTAACACATATTATCAGAGCTGTTTAGAAACCCCTCCTCCAGCACTAAAACTAAGGCTGAAGACCCCCAACCTATTGAGCAGACTCTCGCTTCCAGTGAAGGCATTTCCATTAAAAAGGCTATTTGTGTTTTATTCCCTATACATTTTGGGTATAATTCAGGCATGAATTTGTTCATTTACAGTATATGTTGTGAAGAGCTGCTGCACCTGTTGCATCCTGCTCATCAAGTAAATTTCACAACCTTTATTCAGTGATTTTCTTGTTTAAACAAACTTCTGCTTTTTTTACTTAAAAACTGTTGGCTGGTTAGTAAATGGTTAAAAGATTGTCACACAGAAAAGAAGCACACTGCGTTAAAATGCAATTCCTG
>NW_018127931.1:4963025-4987440 GCF_001952655.1 Monopterus albus | reverse complement strand
GTCCAAAGTTGTATCAGACAGGACTGACAGTAACACTGTCCAGTTTTCTCTTGTGGGGAAATGAATCAGCCCCAACAACATCATGATTGACAGCTATTGATAACATGCAGCCTGTTTAAAACAGCAAACTGGCCATAGTCAGGATGATTTTTACTCCTGTCCCACTGTGCAAAAAAAAAAAATCAGGTTATTAAATCCAAGGCCAATAATTCCTTGTTGACCTGCCTGTCAGTTGTGGTTTATCCTCCATGATGAGTGTCTGTCAATGTTAATTTAAAACTCACTGGGTCAGCATGCTTTGACCTATCTCCTCTATTATGTGTTTTAAGAAAACACTGGTTAGCCAGGGGTCCACTCCCACTTAAAAGTTGCACTTTAATGCTGGAGCATTAGTTGTTAATGATTATGGAACACTTCCTGTTGCTGTTCTTTCACATTGAAAGTGTTTCATTTTCATAACACCAAATGGCTATTACTGTGAAGCGGTCATAGGAAATATAACCATTTTGTAAATGACATTAGCGGGGCTAGTGTTTAGAAAAAGAAAAGAAATTTGACAACTTAGTTAGGAGTTAGGAGAAACAGACAGTGGGTCTCTTTTAATTTTATGAAAAAAAAAACTGAGCTGTGCAGCAGGAGGTCACATCTCACTTAGCACAGGTATCCTAGCCAACTGGTAGGATAACTGGTAAATGGTAACTGGTATTTTCTTAAGCTTCTGGTTACTTTGATGCATGTTGCTTGTTTCATCACACCCTGTTGTTCAACCTTTTGCTTACCTAATTGGTTCTATATGTTTAAGTGCAGAATATTAAATGATGCACATTATAAGCAAATGACCATACTGTAAAATAAAACTGCTATGCATTTGTTGTAATTTGTGAAAGTATCTTTTAATTGTACTGAGGTTTCTATAAGGGAGTTGCTGAGTTGCCCCTCTAGTCTCCTAAGTGCTATAATGTGTAGAAATGGAATCCCTATTTCATTTATTAGATTTATCAGTAATGGCCAATTGTGGAGCCAAGAGAAGTATTATTAAAAATGTTCTAATTGCTATGAATACTACATTGCTCTCTCCAGTTGTCGCTACAGTGGACACTGGCTTGCTGCAGCTATGCAGATATGGATATGAGAATATTGTTTTCCAGTTAATAAGTAAAAATGACTAAAGTGTGTGTATATGCATATCTTTGTTTTTAGTGATGGTATGGTGTCAGGAGTAAATTTGCACTATATTGCTGCTGCTTTAGTATTAAGAAATGTATGCACATTATTGTTACAATTAACAGGTGTTGCAAACCCCTTGGCAAAGGTTACTTTGAAAGTCAGCCACCGTATCAGATGTCTTTTGATTTCTCAGTGATTTTCCCTGAGGCTGATAAACTGAGGTCTATGTTGAAATAATTCCATTAGAGCCTTATAGTATTTTAATGTGATGGTGGGTGTTCTTTATATTTGACCTCTGACCTATTGAGGTAAATTTATGGCACATGCTCCCATCAACCCTCCTGTATTCCCCAGGGAAATCAGGCTGAATCTATGGCCATCATTTACATCTCTTCGAATTAAAGCAACAGTGTGTAGTTACAGCCCCAAGCCTCATGAATCACACTTTATTGACCACTTGGAGAGTTACAGACACCCACTGAATACCAAGTGCTGGAGAAAGGCTAGTGGGTGGGGGGAAATGTTGACCAGCTGTACAGATTGAAGGTGGGATTAACAGTACAGTGCTTCACACCAGACTGTGATGAAACTGCAGTGGCTGCTCCTCATAAAAAATGGATATTTTACTCCCAGAAAGATTCTTTATGGCTGAAAGGATTAACTCACACTTTATTCATGTCTTAAACATTAAATAGCCTAAAGGATTTTGTTTGTCCAAAAATACTGAGCTTTATTCTATTTACAAAGATTTCATTGGGTGTATAGCAACTCTGAATGCTTTCCATTGACAGCAAACACTTGAATCAGACCACATTTCTCCTTTTGTTTACCATCAAGTCTACATTAAATGGTCTGTATTTATATAGCGCATTTTTCCACAGTGTGTTGCACTGGCCAAAGCGCTTTACAGGAGATAATACACCATTCCCCCATTTACACACAACATTCACACAATGGCACTAGTCAAGCCACTGGGAGCAATTTGGGGTTCAGTGTCTTGCTCAGGGACACTTATGCATGCAGGGAGACCGGGAGTCGAATCACCAACTTGCAGGTTAGGAGACGACTGCCCTACCTCATGAGCCACAGCCACCCCCACGTTAAGGGTTTCTTGTGCCAATACTGATAACTGGCACAGTTTCGATTACATAGCCCATTATACAGTTATTACACACAACCATAACAATTATCATTGATCAGTTTGTTGAGCTTTATAGCAATTGTGTTTATTGCACTTAACACAAATACTGTAGGTTAACTGTGGTGTGAGTCATGGGCCAAGCCTGAAGTTACTTAAGATTTCTTAGTGAATTGTGTGTTTTTAAAACATATTTTTACCCACATGTAAAATATATCTTAGTTGTCAGCTGTCATGAAACAAGATTGAAAGGCTCAGTATTTGTCTTTAAGCGTCACAAATGCCTACTGCAGGACTGAGAAAAACAGATGGGGAATGGATTATATTGATTACATCTGCTTAAATTAGTTAAGAGGCGAAAAGTCACTTTTGTTCTACCTATATATTGCCATTTGAAACAGTGCAGTTTTCAAATGATAAGAGCTGTGTATTTTGTTATTTAGGTGATTAATCTAGCTGTAGGGGACAACTCTTAATTTTTACCAGCAGATAATTAGCATTAATTGTGTTTTGGCCAAACAATGAAAGTAACCCTATTGGCTCCTTAATGGGGGATAAGTTTGTAAAATGTTAGTGTCTGTACTAGTTACACACAGTCAGTGCTTTGATGAGACCAGGGTGTGTCTTTTGTAGTGGAAATAACTACACTTATGAAAGTGAATATTATTATTTAATATTGAAATACCTTATTAGATTAGGCCACCAGTTGGTTATAGTTCCATCAAACTATTAAACAATTATTTAGAGTAAATAAATCAGTCTAAGTCTGAAGATAGGGAATTCGACCAGTCCAGGGAACCTGGTGACTGGAAACAAGAGAGACCCAAAGATGGCATAATGAAGCCAGTTATGAGGTAAATAGATTTGTTTACAATATGTACACAGGGAAATCATTGGGATGAGAGAAGTAATGTAAATGGTACATTTGTGAATGCTCTGATGAATGAATGACCAGCCTGTTGTTAGTGATGGTGGAAGATTGTCATTCTGGTCAGATCTAAATTCTGTGGTCTAATCACGACTATGGAGAGGGAAAATAACTATTGATTGCTGCAAGTTAGAGACTTGAATTGCTAAACTAATAGCTATTAACTATGGTTTTCATGAGACATAAATCAGCCAGAGTGCACTTAGCTGTTAGCAGGAGTTAGCCATTTGCTTTGGAGCGTTCACGTGTCCAAGAGGAGAGAAGTGCTGGTTTGGAGGCTCTTTGGGCCAGAGTCGAGCAGGATCCGGAGTGCCAGGATGGTTCCTGTGCAATAGCGGTGCGATTGAACAACACAACAGCCGTTGCACATATCAACTAGCAAGGCAGTGTGCATTCTGCCCTGCTGATGGAGATTGCACGAGATCCCCTGCTCTGGGCTCATCAGAACCTGTTCTGATGTGATACTGGACGTTATTGGACAGGATCGGTCGAGTTGTGGCAGACCTGTTCACATCACAAATGCATAGTGCAATCTCTGGTTCTCAATGAACGAGACAATCCTCCACTAGGAGTAGACCCCTTTGCTCACTACCCCTGGCCAAAAGGTGTCCTTTATGCGTTCCCTCCTGTCCCACTAATCCCACGACTCCTCTCATGCATTCAAGATGAATGGTTGCTCCAGAGTGCACAGGTGCAGCTTGGTTTCTGACCCTGGTTCAGCTGCTGGTGGGCGACCCCTGGCAGCTGCCGTGGCATGGGGAGGTGCGCGCTCAGCTGGATGGTGCAATCCAGCAGTTCCTTATAATAGGACAGTGGCTGTGGGCCTGGCCCCTGGGCGGGAGCAACTAGAGAGCTTAGGTCTGCCTCCAGCGGTCGTACACACAATTCAGTGCACAAGAGCTCCATTATCAACTGCATCTTATGTAGTGAAATGGTCTGTTTTTCAATGATGGTGCATGGAAAGAGGCACAGCTCCCACTTCTTGCCCACTGGCTAAGGTGTTGATTTTTCTACAGACTCTCGTAGACAGAAATTTGGCCCTGCCTACTGTGAAAGCTTATGCCGCTGCCATCTTGTCATACCATGAAGGTTTCGGTGAGAGAACTGTGTTAACACTCCTGCTGGTGAAATGTTTTCTAAGGGGTGTAGGCAGGCAGAGGCCTGTGATGCATTTGGTGGCACCTCAGTGGAATTTACCTCTGCTTTTACGTGTGCTCAGGGAACCTCCCTTTGAGCCCATAACACAAATCTCTCTTAAACATCTCTCTCTGAAAACAACACTTCTCTTAGCCCTGCCTTCGTCTAAGCGAGTGGGCAATCTGTGCGCACTGTCTGTCTCACCGGCGCACCTTCTTATCCATGAGGATGGCAGCTCAGCCGTTCTGAGACCACATCCTGCTTATGCAGGATTGGACGGTAAACTAAGAATTGCCATGTGGACAACAAAGTGAGAATTTCATTGTACAGGGAAACATTTTCCTCACTGTGCATATGCCAATAAACCTTTGACCTTGACCTTATGCACGGGAAATAATAACATCATCTTCTTGATCCAGAGTCATTTCCCTGGATGAGTTCTTTCCTTCACCTCACAGAGATGAGTCAGAGAAAGAAAGAACATATTCTCTGCCTGGTGCGTGCACTGTCCCATTACGTAGCTCACAAGGCAGCTGTCAGACAAACACAACAGCTGTTTGTACATCACAGGAAGCATTCTCTTGGGCAGTCTTTAACCAAGCAACGGCAGTCTCACCGGTTGTGTGAGGCTATCATGCAGGCTTACATGTCAGCTGGGAGTGATCCTCCACCTGACATCAGACATCCACTCCACGAGAGCAATTGCATCCTCCCCTACCCTCTATAAAAGCATGGCCATGGAGGATATTTGCACAGCAGCCTCCTGGGCTTCTCCATGTTCACCATTACCCGTTTCTACCTTTGGGACATTACAGAGTTTTCACTGGGTCACTCGGTCCTGTGTTCTACGCGACATGGGAGACTCCCCCTGTCATTGGACGTGAGCGTACAACTGCTACTGAGCGCTGATTCTGCATGTGTGTCATTCACTCGGGTGATTAGTTGTGAGTCATTTACTCTTGCTATCAACGCAAGCTGTTGTGTGTGCCCTTATCATAGACACTCACTCTGTCTGTGCGCTCTCCATGGTACTCATGTTCTTTTTTGCTGGTCCGATTGTGGCCGGCTACCGGCACTGTTATGCTTACTGTTCTCTGTTCATAATATTGCTATTACTACTGTGAGACAACAGCCGTGCAATACAAACATCTGATTATTCCTGTGCGTTACCAATGCCTGCATGCTCTTGCAATTGAACTGTTATCTGTGCGCCCAGGCGCACATGCTCACTGTGCGCTCTTCCCTGCACTTCTCCTCCCCTGTTAAATGGAACGGCCACTCTGCCTTGTCACAGTGGCAGTCAGGTGTTATATGGGCATGATTGCACCTGCTTCTCATTCAAGGCCTGATACAGGAGAGAGGATGTTGTTTGGGCTGCTATTATGGGGTGTATTGGCAAGCTGAGGTGTTTTTAATACTCTTGGGCAGCGGTGTGCCAACAGCACATTGACTACATCCAGCTGCGCTTTTATCCCTACAGCAACAGCTCTTAGAGGGCGAGGCCTTACATGAAATAGAACGATGGTTACGTCAGTAACCCAAGCTTCTATGAGGCGTAGCCCTCTAAGCTGGCAGCCCTGCTATCTCCACCCCCGCCAGTTAAAGAAAAAATGCTGGTGTAGGGGGCAGATCACAGGTCACATTGGCATTTATGCCACCACAGCAGACCTGTTTGGAGACAGTCCAGTCCAGTGCAGGGCATAGGGCACAAAAGAATCTCTTCAGGACTGTGGATGTGTGAGGGATGAACCCAATAGTGACAGCTCTTAGAGGGCTATGCCTTACACTCATAGAAGCTTGGGTTACTGTACATAACCATTGTTTCTGAATGACTCTCTTCTTTTTTCTTTTGAACTGAACTGATGTGAGACAAGGGAGTGGTAGTAAATCGCATAGGTGTGTCAGCCCAAGCAGAGTCTTCATCTGATTGGCTCAGGAGTCAGCAGTGGAGAAAGGTTCAGGCCCAATTTTTTATGCAATCTAAGGAGGGAATTCTTCCACAATGGCTATAGGCTTTAAACATTTGATATAACTAATGTGAAATACATCTAAACACCATTTTAAGCAACACATAGTTTAACATGAAACACATGTGGATCATTCTGTGGAAAAAAGGAATGGTTAACTTCGTATTTTTGACATAAAAAAGACAAAACAATCAATTAACACACAGTTGTTAAAATAAAGAAACAATTTCCTATGGAACTTGTTTGGATTAGATTAGATTAGATTCAGCTTTATTGGTGTTACCCATATACAAGTACAAGGCAATGAAATGCAGTTCATGTTGCGTCCATGAATCAGGCCATTCCCAGCACCTCGTCAGCAAGCACTGGGACTGTTGGCAACTCTGCCCCTGCACAAGTGGGAGCACACTCTCAGCTACGAGGCACACCTGCTCGCAGTTATCAGAGCAGTACTCAATAATAATAATAATAATAAAGATTTATTTATATAGCACTTTACAACTCCAGGAAGCACAAAGTGCTGCACAATTGAACATATGTATCAACTAAAAAACAATACTAGAACAATAAAATCTAAGCAAGAATAAAACACAAATTTCCAAAATCGGAGCAATAAAAACTTCCATCAAGATACTAATAGCATAAAACAACAAGTTAAACGATGTCCCTTTGGGGCAAATAAAACGGATTAAACACCAAAGGCCTGTTTAAAAAGGTGAGTTTTTAAAGTTGACTTAAAAACCGCTAGCTCGGTTATGGACCGAAGCTCTAGCGGTAAAGAATTCCAGAGTCTAGGGCCATACACAGCAAAAGAGCAGTTGCCCCATATTTTATATCAAGACCGTGGGACAACCAAGGACAAGTGCTCTGAGGAGCGCACAGTTCTGCGCGGAGCATTGATAGATAGCAGATCCGACAGGTACTGAGGAGCGAGGCTATATATAGCCTTGAAGACAAATAGCAGCATCTTAAACTCAACTCTCCACTGTACTGGCAACCAGTGTGGTGAGAAAAGAACAGGGGTAATGTGGGCATACCTGGGAGTGTTTGACAGCAGCCGAGCCGCAGTGTTTTGGACCAGTTGAAGCTTCTGAACCAAAGACTGAGAAATACCAACGTAGAGGGCATTACAATAGTCTAGTTGTGAAGTGATAAAAGTGTGGATGGCTTTTTCTACGTCTGCACGCAATAAGAAAGGCTTCACCTTCGTTAAAAGTCTCAGGTGGAAAAAGCTGGTCTTCACCACGGCCCTAATCTGCTTATCAAAATTAAAGCCACTATCAAATATCACTCCAAGGTTTTTCACCGTATCTGTGAGTGAGGGAGCTGAAGCACCTAAGTTGGATACAACCGCGGATGGATCAGGGCTAATAACAATATATTCAGTCTTGCTCTCATTTAAATAAACAAAATTCTGGGCGAGCCATTGCTTAATATCAGGAATGCAATTATGTAGAGGAGAGGTGCGTTTGAATCGGATTGTATCAGCGGCATGTAAATCTGAATATCATCCGCATAAAAATGAAAATGAACATTATGGCTTGATATAGTTGAAGCAAGTGGTGACATACTGTATATAAAGAAAAAAGTAATGGTGCCAGGATCAAGCCTTGAGGGACGCCTGAGGTAAGATGGATGTATTAGAGAAGAAGTCGTCAGTAATAACAGAAATGGTTCTATTTGTCAAAAAAGAAATAAACCAGTTTAATACCACGCCTCTCAGGCCAACAAGGTGTTCGAGTTTAGAAAGTAAGACCGCATGGTCGACAGGGTAAAAAGCTGATAAATCTAAAAGAACTAGGATGACAGGGCGCTTGGCATCAAGGGCCATGGTAATGTCATTATGGACCTTCAGTAATGCAGACTCAGTGCTATGGCAGGGCCTAAAGCCCGACTAAAACTTGTCAGCAACATCCAGATGATCCAGGTGAGACTGCAAATGGGTAAGAACAATTTTTTCCATAACCTTAGATAAAGAAGGCAGTAGGGAAATTGGGCGGAAGTTAGATGGAAGGGAAGGATCGAGGTTAGGTTACTTAAGAAGAGTATTGGTGTGTCCTCGTCACCAGATGATCTCTCAATGTCCAGCAAGTATTCAGTAAGTTTCTGATCTCTCTAACCTGTGCTTCCTTTTTTGCTTTCATGATCTCAGTATTGTTTCGTGCATTTTTTCTGAACTGAACTGTTTGCTTTCTGCCAGAGGAAATCCCCTGAGTATTTTTTGTATGAGCTATTGTTTCTGGGGAATCAATTCTTTTTTCTGCTTTGCTGAATCCTGTTGTCTTCTCGCCAGTTTGAGTTTTCAAACTGTAAATAGTGCAAAGATAAATATACAGTATCTACATATGTAGTCACTTTCAGCTTTTCCTGTTTAGGGGTCGCCACAGCGAATCGTCACACTGACGACTCACATGTTAACATTTGTTTTACGCTGGATGCCCTTCCTGACGTAACCCTGACTCGAACCCGAACCGCAACGGTGAGAGCGCTGCGCCTTAACCACTAGCCTACTAGGTACGGCTACAGTATCTGCATATGTACCATGTGCCAGTGAATAATAGCAGTATGAGTATGTGCAAATTAACAGATGACTTCACTGTTACAGGTAACAGAAGTGTATTGCATTAGTCCCGGGAGGAGAGATGAGAAGGGGTGAGGTGTCCGTTGTGGTATAGAGGAAGGCAGTGGGGGTCAACAGGGGACAGAGTTCAGTAAGGAGACAGCTGTGGTGAAGAAGCTTGTTCCTGAGTCTACTGGTCTTGGTCCAGAGGCTCCTGAAGTGCCTCCCAGAGGGTAGGAGGTCAAACAATTTGTGAGCAGGGTGAGAGGAGTCTTTGAGAATGCTCAGTGGCTGGCAGTTGAGTCCCTGTGATGTGTTGGACAGTTTTTACCACCCGCTGCAGTGCCTGCGGTCAGAGACAGAGCAGATTCCATACCAGTCTGTGATACAGCTGGTCAGGATGCTCTCGATGGCACAGCAGTAGAGGTTCACCAGGATGGCTGAAGACAGCTGGTTCTTCTTCATTATCCTCAGGAAGAAGAGCTTTCTTAACCAGGCTGCAGGTGTTGGTTGTCCAGGACAAATCCTCTGAGATGTGGGTCCCCGAGAATTTGAAGCTGGAGACACATTCAACAACCATCCTGTTAATATGGATGGGTTTGTGTGCGCCTCCTTTCTCCTGTATCGGAGGTGTATGTGCAGTAGTCAGCAGTGGGTGTGCAGTTGTGCGTGTGCAGCTGAGCATGTAAACAGCACAGGTGAAATTACATGAAGTAATCCCTGATTGTAAACCCCTGTCAGCTGTTTAGGAGTCTAATGGCAGTTGGAAATAAAGAGTTTTTCAGTTTAGAAGTTATAGGCTCTATTCTATTATAAAGCCACGTCCAGTTCTTTCAAACCAGGAACTCAGAGGGACGACTCAGACCACTTGAGTATATAAAAAATATAACCGTGCTGGTTTATTCAAAGAGTCACAGGCAAGAATTAACACTTCAAGTCCAGAGATCTTCCAACCCCCAGGCTGCCCAAGCAGCCCGGAAGCAGAAAAGACCCCGAACCAAGAATTGCTATACAATATTAATCATTTCTGGGCTGTCAAACCGTGACGTCACCTGATATGCCAGCTTGGCAGCTGAGCAGAGCAGTAGACAAAACATGAAGAAAATAATGTGTGTGGCTGTTGTTTTCGTGGTGTGTATCTAAAACAATTTGACATAACATTACACATTAAGACAAATATTATGGTTACTTTTACCGTCATAATAACATTTGTCCCTGACTGCAGCCTTTCTCTGCTTTAACTAACCTTGCATTTAACAGCCTGAGGAAGACATCCTGGCTACACTAACATCTTCTAATACAACAGATCTCTAATCAATATCTATCTAACTAAGAAATTACCTAACAAAGTCCTGTACAGAGTGCAGTGCTGTGGAGAATGCATCCTCCGTGCTTCTATTCCTGCGGTAGGCAAATTGTTGGTGGTCCCATGTGGATGGGAGACAGGTCATCAGGCATGCCAGGACCGTGCTCTCAAAGCATTTCATGACTATAGGTGCAAGTGCTACAGGGTGGTAGTCATTCAGGCATGTCGGGGAGGAATGTTTCGGCACTGGCAAAATGGAGGTGGTTTTGAAGCATATCAGCACAACTGCTTGGGCAAGGGGCAGGTTAAAATGTCCATAAAGAAAGAAAGCATTTGACAGACTTAACTGGACATTTCTCTTTTGTACATTATGCAGATTTGAGTTTGGAAAGTCATTCATCCATTGGATAAGAACACTGTACACATCACCTAGGGCGACAATAAGTACAAACAGAATCAGGTCACAAAGTTTCATTTTACAGCAGGGTACCAGACAAGGATGCCCACTCTCTTGCAGGATGTAATGCAGTGCCATGTTAATTGCATTGACCTGTTTGCCTGGTAGGCAAACTGCATGGGGTCTATGGTGTCCTTCTGGTGGGCCAACCCCAATCTTTCAAAGGACTTCATAACTACAGATGTCAGGGCGACACCTTGGGGGAGCAGCTGCTGGATCTGTGGTGGGGAGGGTGAGGGGGGAGTGTTTGGAGGGTTGTCTCTCAAACCTGCAGTAGAACACATTCAGGTCGTCTGCTAGCAGGGGGGGATGGTTTTCTATAGCCAGTGATGGTTTTCAGGCTCCCCCACACAGACAAGGGGTCGTTAGCTGAAACCTGAGCTTTCAGCTTTTCAGAGTAGCTCCTCTTTGCTCCTCTGATCTCCCTTGTCAGTGTGTTCCTGGCCTGGCTGTACAGAGTCCTGTCCCCATTTCTGTAAGCCTCCTCTTTGGCACGACAAAGCTGCTTGAGTCTTGCTGTGAACCAGGGCTTGTTGTTGTTGTATTTGCAGAAGGACTTTTTTAGGATTTTACTTGAGGTTCATATCAGTAAATCTTGATTATTTAAAAAGCACCTATTGATGTTATGATTTGTGGACTTGCTTCCTGTTTGAGGCTTTTATTTTGGTTAGTTTCCTGTTTTCTGTCATATCACCTGCCCCAGTTTTACTCCGATCTACAATCACCACTCATTGTGTTCACCCGTCCCTCGTTTTCCTCCAGTTTCTTGTGTATTTATGTTTTATTTATGTTTGTCATCATATTTTTTGACAACCCAAGAAGTGAGCACATTACCTAGTTATATACTTGTAGAATTATATTGTGGTTGTAAATCCACACCATATCTACAAATCCTGATATGTTAGAAGTCTAGTTGTTCTATTGCAAACAAAATAAAATACAGTGCAGCAGTCTCTTCAGGTGCAGATTTTTCCGGAGAGTACACCCTTGCTTCTTTGATAAGGGTGCTCTCTACCCACTGGTGCTTGTCAGTCAGAAGGAGAAGGACCCCTGACCCAATTGCCCTACATTTGGGGGCCATCTTGTCACTCTGTGACAGAAAAAGTGGGGCGGCTGTGGCTTAGGAGGTAGAGCAGATTGTCCTCTAACCAGAGGTTTGGTGGGTCAATCTCCCACTTCTCCAGGTCAGATGTCAAAGTCCTTGGGCAACACACTGAAGTTGATACTTGTTATGATTTAGTCCCCCTCACCAGGAGGGTGAGGGAGAACTGAGGTAGGACTCAAGAGTGCAGACCCAGGTGCTAGTAAAAAAAGGTGGTTTAATGGTGGCCTCACAAAAAGGAACAGAGTCAATGAATACATACAACCAGTGTTGGGCAGAAATGGTTGAGGAGACCAGGACGAGCAGATGAGTGGACAGAACAATGGCAGGAACCAGGAGAGTTAGAGGACTAGGACGGACAGGTGAGTAAACAGAACAATCAGGAGGATTAGCAAAAACAGTCAGGGAAGCAGAGTAGCGAATGAAAAAAAAGAAATCAACAGCACAGGAACTATCAGCGTGGACTTCTAGAAACGTATAATACAAAAACATCATATAACCAACGTACAGAATGAAATCCACAGCACAGGAACTGTCAGTGCGGAAATCAAAAGACGTATCGCACATACCATGAATGCAGGTATGTCTACAGGTATTTCGGTATATGCGTATAATGCTCCGGCGACGACGGAGCATCTGCCAGAGGTTTAAATAAGGAGGAAGGTATTACAGTAATGCGCCCCAGCTGTGCGTGACAACCCACAAGTCACTAATTACAGAAAGCGACACAGCTGGGGCGCTGATCCCGCAAAAAGAGTGAGCAGGAGAAAGAAAGGCAGGAGAGAGGCAGGTTGCGCCGAGCAGACCTGACAATACCCCTGATATTACTGGTGTGTGAATGTGTGTGTGAGTAGGTGAATGGGCTAATAGTGTAAAGTGCTTTGAGTGTGCTTTGTTGAATACAAAATCGCTATATGAGACCATTTACCAAGTGCCAGCTAGTCTCTTCTGAGAGGGTATGCCATGTTATTCTCTGTGAGCTGCCGTTGTTTCTTTTGTAATATTCAAGAAGTAAAAAGGGAGTAAATTAGCACTCATCAAGTATGCATGAGTTCAGAAAGCCCCCACTGCTGAGGAAAATGGGGAAGTCTAGGAGCAATGCAGCTGTTCTTTTACCAATTTTAGCATTTCTGGGATACAGTATTATTACTTGTGCCAAAATGTGTGGTGTCAGTCTTAGAACACTCTTAATTTATATTTCATCACCTATTGATGCAGATATTCTCAGGACATTGCTTTTTGTTTCAGGCTACTGCATAATACAGTGGAACAGCATCCCCATGATACTTGAAAGGAATGCATTTCACAGCTTATTGCTTGCAGCTAACACTCAGTTTCTATTGAAAAACCTTGCTGGGCTTTAGTGCTCAATTCATAATGTCCCCTAAGATCCAATTCTGAGTTGGCACCACTTGACATGATTGCCCTTAAGTAACTGAGGGTTGCAATGTTACATGGTCCTCTTGAGTTGGGTAAGTGTTTTATGGCTAAGAACACCTAAGATCTGGCCAGTGTTTAGTGAGAAGATGAACGTTAATATAAGTTCTTCGATGGCCTGGTGATGGTCGGTTGGGGAGGTTGTTTTCTGTGATGACTTGTCTCACTGTGAGTTACCTTGAGGGACTATTGCAGCATTTGATTGGCCAACTTCAGTAGACGAACGGTGGCTGAATTGCACTATACAGGTTATTAATTTTAATGACTGCGCAATCATGTTTCTATGTGTGGGGAAATTGTATGGAACTGTATACTATATTTTCAGTAGTGTGGGGTGATTGTTCTCTCTCTGGGTTTCAGTAGGTATACTGTATATGCCATTTTATGCACCAATGCAGTATGTCACTGCAAGTTGAAATTATGGGTTTAAACTTCTATCTGTCATCCCTAGCAATATTATTATTCTAGTTTTTATCATAAATAAGACCACACAAAACACATTACTGTCTGTCTCAAACCTATTACACTTTCTTGTTACTTCATTAAATTTTTACTTTGAACTAGAAAGGCATCACTGTCCTGTTTTGTGTTGTAAAGCTATATAAAAGTGTTAGAATGTTTGTTGTGTCTTGTTGCTTTTCTTTTCTCTCTCCTTTATCCACTCACCCCAACTGGTCGTGGCAGAAAGCCACCCACTAAGAGCCGAGGTCCGTCTGTTTCTTCCGTTAAAGGGAGTTTTTCCTCCCCACTGTCTCCAAGTGCTTGCTCAAGGGGGATTTGTTGGGTTTGTAGTAGATAAAACAAACAAAGGTTAAAGTTTATCTCTGTAATAAAATGTGATCTCTATTTCACTTTTGAATGTGGTAGGAGGATAATGTTTAATTAGTAATTAGTAGTGTTAATTTGGATTTCTTATTAGTATTAGGAAGTGATGTATTCAGATAAATGTGTTTATGAATGTCCTTTCCATTTTTCTGTACAAGTTTGTTCTACGGTGTTTAGGAGTTCCGTAGTCTTTCTAACTATGGGAGGAGGGGATTCTGTAGTGGTTAAAACAAACAGTATATCTTTAGTAGTTAATTCTTTGTTAACACGTGTTATGGGATATATACGCATATATTAGAATAGACTTCTAGTGTTAGTATAGGAAAATGCTTGTGTAACAAGGAAAGGTCAGCGACCTTTTGTTCTCTCTGTGCTGCTCGAAGTGGAAGTCGGATGGTCAGGACTTTCCAAAAAAAGGAGAAGACAGTTAAAGGCTGAGGTAATGAGGAACGAATGCCAGGAAGAGAGAGATGGGAATAAAAAGTAGCCGGGGGGATTGATCAGGAGTTTTATACGTGAAAACCTCTGGGAGAAGAGGTGTCCCAGACTACCTGACTTCCTCTGCAGAGTGACAAAAGACTAAAGACTGACAAGGTGATCCTGTCTCCCATCCACAATCATATTTCAATAATATTGTTCAATAAATGATTCTTGGCACTGCAGTAATTTTCCGTGTGCATTGATTTTACCCACAACAGACAGTGGCGTTGTTGGCCATAGGTAGGAGCCGACCAGAAAGGCCCGGCACCTGGCAGCGGCTTCCTGGGCGCAGAGCTTGCTTTTCAGAAGTGGCCACTGAAAAAAGGTGAGTTGCCTTTTTTGTATAATTGATGAATTGCTCTATCTGTGCTGGGGAGTCGCTGTATGGGTGCCCATAAGATTTAGAGACATGTTTTTGTCTAAACTAATCTCTGACTAGCTCTCCTTCAAGTATCTGTGTGAGGGATTGTGGGCAGAAAATAGGATCACCGCTACTGACTTTGACATATGACTTATGAACACCGTGTAAATAAGTAACTGTGTATGATTGTGCTGTTTTATGTTTGTTGTCTTAAGAAACAAGGAAAAAAAGAGAACTACAGCCCATTCAGGTTCCAAACGTATCTGAGTTGCTA
This sequence comes from Monopterus albus, assembly GCF_001952655.1. Lineage (NCBI taxonomy): Eukaryota > Metazoa > Chordata > Actinopteri > Synbranchiformes > Synbranchidae > Monopterus > Monopterus albus. The sequence continues at coordinate 4,972,301 of NW_018127931.1, read as the reverse complement.
AATAGCAGTTTTGATAGAGTTAAATTTATAATGCTGTAATATTGACATCTGTACTGCTGTGGATTCTGCAGGGTTAGGTTAGAGTAATTGTCTTGACTAAAAAGTGATTAATCAATGAGTTTTGGTCATGCTAAAATGTTGAAGTAATTTAGGAGCAGGGTGTTGTACTGTAGAAGCAGACAGACTGTCGAGTCCTCGCAGCCGTTTTGGTTTCAAAGCCGTTTAGATAAATAAATTTAAAATACTCTGCGAGGTGTATGAGGACAGAGCCGTAGCATGGACCTCATCAGTTGGGATCGGCTCTGTGCCTCATACTTGGCCAAGAAGAGATGAAAATCCCACTTAAAGTGCTTTGTGTACATATATAAAAGTCCGGACTTAAATGTGTGTTTAAATATATGCCTGTCTATTGAGATATATTCTTCTCATATATTGAGAGAAGTGTGAGTGTGCAGGGAAAGACGTGAGTGTGCTGTTTGGCTGGGTGAGAATATGTGTTGTATATTGTTTTATGAAATGTGAAAACGTTTGATCAAGACAAATATATACTATGTTATATTGAAGGTTTATACAGGCTAAACATATACTGAAACTATACTGAATATATATTGTGTTATACTGCGTTGATTGCTTTTGGGTGTGGTCTGCTCTTTGTGTATGTGTGTGTACTGCTCGCTCCTTGGATGGGTGTCTACTGTGTGTGTGAATGCGAGTATTTTAGCTGCGTACGTAGAGGTGCGTGCGAGTTGTGTGTGCGATAGAGGAGTCTGGCGTATTGATAACTGTATATTATGTTCCTGTTGTAGTTATCATACGTTCAGTGTTTGTGCAGTTTATATTTTATAGATTTGTGTTTAGTGGTTTATAGTCAGTTTATAGTGCACCTTTTTTTTTGCTGTTGTCATGGTCTGTGGAGAGCAAATTTCAGTGCGACTGCTGGCTTGTGTATTAAAAATTGAGTATTGGTAATTATAGCTGTGGTGATAAAACTATAAGTGGTAAATCTTCTCTGTTACTGTGGTTCGCTTGTGGGGAAGCAGTTGCTCTCTGTGTGTATCTATCTAACAAGTCTGACACTCAGACTTAGTTTTAGGTTTAGGTAAGTCTATCTAGTCTATCAGCAGTGTGCTCTGTAGCCTGTCCCTCGGTAGATTTGAAGTAGCAGCTTGCTCTGAGCCACGGCTCAGCCTCCTCTGCCGTTCAGTGGTTCTGTGTGAGCCACATGTGTGACATGTAAATAAGCACAGAGCAGCTCAAAGAAGACTGAGGAAAAAAGTGAGTTTAAAGCAGCAGTGGGTTAAAATAAAAATCTATTTTCTTTATTTTTGTTAATTGGCACATGTTGTATCTGTTCATTTAGACTTATATGCACATTTATATTTAAAATGTATGCACATTTATGTTCAAAATACAGGTAGGATTGAGAAAGCTAGAACAGCATCTCTAAAATAGTAGCTGTGAAGGAGTTGCTTGAATTAACTAAATTTGTTTCTTTTAGTTGCAGTTGTTTATTTGCATTTTCACATTTATTCATTTATTTAATTTTTTCAGAGGCCATTATTAGAATTTTGGTGTGTGGTCATTCATCCTGGTTTATTGCAGTTCCATATAAATATACAGACATATTGCTACAGACATACATGTATAACATAACCGGGCAGGGTCATGGAGTCTGGACAACCAAAGAGCAAGTCTCCAGTTATGGTAAGCAAAACCATTTTTTGGCCGAGGAAATTGACAACTTATCATGAAAGTGGAACAGCCGAATGCAAAATCTCCTGTCGCCTTGGCCACGAGACAGAAGATTTGATCTCAGTCAATGTCGCGAGATGGATAAAAGCCAAAGATAAGTCCGCAAAGCGGGTCCGTAAACGTGAAAGAGGCCTCGCTGTCGTCCAATTGTTTATCAATCATACGAGAGAAGACGGTCAAATACGTCAAAGATCAGCTTGAACAGAAAAAGAAGCTGGTTCGGGGAACAGATCAGCCACCACCGTATGCTGCCCAGATGCCTGTGCGACAGTTGAGGTTCAGAGGTGACTATGTGATGAAATCTGAGAAGAAGTCAATTTATCCAGTGGAAGAGCTGGAAAAGGCAGACAATTTTGGACGGCAGGAGGAGGAGGAGCTGCAGGATGGGCTAGAAGATGTGCCAGAGGCCTATTGGCGGGGACTGAATCTCCCACACGGAGAGGCCCACAAGCATTTAAGTGGTTTGCATGACCAGATTGTGAAAATATTGACAGATCCTGAAACAGAGGAGGGCCAGCAGTGCAACGAGATGGACAACGGGGTAAAGGCTGGAGGAGGAGAGTGCTTTGACCTGTTCGATTCGAGAGAGTATTGCTCCCTCGATCATGTACCTGGGTCCAGTAAGGCTGTGTTGGTGATGGCCAGAGGCCACGCCTGCTAGACATAAGAATGCAGAGACAGTGACTAAGTTTCTGTGTAAGGAAGTTTGTCCAAGATTTGGCTTGCCCATTAAAATCAGTTCAGATAATGAGAAAGAGTTTGTGGATAAAACAGTGACGCGTGTTTTGCAGAAACTAGGGATCAAGCAATGTTATGGAAGTGTGTATTGTCCCAGTTCACAGTCTGATGTTGAGAGATGCAATGGGATCCTGAAAAACAAATTACTTAAGATTTGCATGAGCACTGGGTTAAATTGGGTACATACTTTGCCACTAGCGCTCATGGCATGCAGAGCGAGCACTCACAGAACACTGGGGCTAACACCACATGAGGCTTTGTTTGGCCGGCCGATGCCTTCGCCAGTGTACAGAGCAGTGAAGAGTCCATCTATGGACATTTTGACAAATGACATGAAGTCATATGTGAAGCAAATGACTAACATACAGATGAGTATCTCCTCCCGTGTTGTTTCTCTACAGGCTAGAGAGGTCCAGGAGGATGAAGAGCCCAAAGTGAAACCAGGAGACTTAGTGTATGTTAAAGTGTTTAGGAGAAAGTGGGACTTTCCTCAAAGAGAAGGTCCATACGAGGTGGTCAGTGCAACCGGCCGTGCAGTGCACGTAAAAGGTTCGCCTACGTGGTATCATCTGTGTGAAGGTCCCTGAGGACACGGACAGCTCAGAGCCAGAAGTAGTGCCAAAAGAGGAAAATGAACATCATCTGGAGCAGCAGCCAGTGTCTGAGGAGGGGAGTGAGCTTGATACTCCTCCTGACAATGATGCTGGTCATGATCCAGCTGTGCTCCCATCTCCTTGACTCTCCAGAGGAGGGGGGAGCAAGGGAGAGGTGATGGAGCTGTGGTAAGAAGTAAAAGGGCTGCACTTAGGAATGGCCAGGTGTGCAAGAGTGGAGGTATACGGAGAACGATACTTGGGTTGCACACATGTCTAAGCAACCCTGGACTTCTAACATAGACACTTTCAGTCTCTATGTGTACTCAGATCAAATACCTGGAAGAGTGTGTGGAATCGAGTGGATTTCTAGATGGTGGACCAGCAGACTCCCTGACTCTTGGGGACAAGATCAGTGTTCCATCAGAGTGAGGGAAAAATAAGTTAATTGGCATGATGTCTGGGTGGTTAGAGTAGGATTCAAACCACCATTGGGACAGCAAAATGAGACATATTATGTCACATGTAGTAAGGTCATAAACAGAATGTCAAATGCAATTGAAGAATCTGTAGTCCTGCAACCCCAAAGTGGACCAGTACAAAACAACAGATCAATTGTCGCTAAGACTTTGGCTGTAACTGCTAAACCAGCTTTGAACCAGGAGGAAATGACAGTGAAGCCAGTTAAAGTGATTGCTCCAACGTGGAGAACAGCAGCAATTGAGAAAGTGACCAAGCCACACAAAAGGAATACTGGTATGAGGAGTGCTGAGTCTGAAGGAACAGGTGGTAACTCCAATAGTAGTAGGTTAGTTTGGGTCTGCAGGACAGTGGCTGACTGATGGTTTCAGGCCAGGAGTGCCATTTGATCAGTGGGAAGATTATGCAGAGGAGAAAGAGCATGGCCTTGTTAACAGTCAGAATAGTTGGTACCGATGGGTCCAATTTGCAGGACGGCTCAATGGGAAGGAAGATTGTTACATCTGTACCAAGGCTAGGTCAGAAAGATTGTTTGTGCTGAACACAGTGTTCAGTTGGCAGGAGTGTAGTCGTGAGGTCTCAAAGACTGACTTAAACCCTCGACCGTGGTGCAAGGCTGAGTGTCTATCCTTTCTGGGCTCACCATCACACCACCTGGTGGCCAACTTCAGAGCAGAGAGCATCACTAATGTCTAGCGATGCAGAGAATTAGATGTGACTGTAGGGGAAAGAAGTGCAGTGCTGGGAATGCCACATGGTGTTCCATTGATACCAGTAGGACGGTTTGAGTGTATTGAGAAACAGGAGCTGTCCCCCTAGGGAAAGTGAGTCTTGACCGGTGTAACTACAGGTGGAAGCTGGACACACTGAATTGTACAAAGCCAAACTTGCATCCAGCTCCCCAGTTAAAAGGAGGCGCACTGCACGTGCAGGTTCCAGAGTGTCCTTATTTTGATCAAACCATAGCATTAGCTGATCACTTTTGGTGGTGTGGTGGACAACATTTGTATTCAGTTCTCCCAATCAACTGGGAAGGTAATGTGATAGAGTACAGGTGGCTCAGGAATTGATCACATTTGCCTCGGCAGAACAGGTTAAGAATGGTAGTGCCAGAAATAAGAGAGCGTATTCTCCAGAATCCAGAGTGTATCTTGACTCAATCGGCCAGCCATGTGGAATTCCAGATGAGTTTAAAGCCAGACATGAGATTGCATCAGGGTTTGAGTCTATCTTACCCTGGATAACCACTATTAAAAACACTGAGTGGATATACTACATCTTTTATAACCAACACCGATTCAGTAATCACACAGATGAGGCTCTAGGTGCATTAGGAGAGCAGGTGAGTGCTACAAGTGCTATGGCCTGGCAGAATTGACAAGTGCTTGACTGGATTCTAGCAGAAAAAGGAGGTCTGTGTGCTCTCATAGGAGAGTACTGCTGTATTTATATACCGGGACATGCAGCTCCTGAGGGAGCTTTCACGGAGGCTATGAGGAAGCTTAAGGATTTGAAGTCTGAATTAATGGATAATGCTGGTAAGGATACTAATCTGGGTTGGATAAATTGATTAGTGAATACTACCAGTGGCTGGAAACAGGGTTTAGTGAGTTTAGTGGTAATTGTCTCTATTGGAGTAGTTGCAATGAGTTTTGTCCTGTGTTGTTGTCTTCCTGTGATGAGGTCAGTGATACTTAGAGCAGTTGAGAGAAAAACACTGCAGATGGTAATGATGGCACAGGAAGTGAAGCAGAATCAGGGTGGAGACAAGCTCGAAATGGAGTGGCTGGACGTCAGAGGAGAAGATGGAGAAGAGCTCTACCAGGTGGCGGCCGAGTGAAACGGGAAGAAGATAAGCTGACTGAAGGACAATGGATGACATCACATCACATCTCCATATATTCACATTACATATAATCATTTTTACACATTTATTATTCAATCATTTACATTGCTGAGTATTTTCATTTAATCATTTTCATTTGATCATTTTCATTTTATTTCAGTAGATCATTTCAGAATTATAAGATTTTTCTGAGTATGTGTGTTTATGGGTAATGAAAATAATATACTACAACATATTACAGAGCAAGTTACTGGATATTTACACAATAGTTTCATTACATTACTAATTTTTGTGTTATACATGTGTTATGTTTTAAATCTACATTTGTGATTCTCACTATGTCTGTTTTCTGTTTGCTCTCAGATCCAGTGCAGGCCCTTTGTTGGTGATGCCCATCCAGAAGGAAGCCTGGGGGTCGCTCAGGAATTTTCCCCCCACCTGAAAGTCAAACAAATGACTCAAACAAAACCAAGATTACACAAAGATCAATGTGTTAAGTTCAGGGTTTTTCGCCTAAGTCTGCCTGACAAATGTCTTGATGTAAAGACCTGTGTTAAACTGACAGAAAATGTTTGCATTGACGTGTATAATTGAAACTGTGTTATGTGTAGGGGAGGGGGGATCGCCTTGTCGGTTATTCTTTCTTCCTATGAGTAAAATTAGAAAGTCTTGCCATGTTAAAGCTGCATTCATTGTGCTTACGAGCATGTTTTTTAGAGTGTAGAGAGTTGGTTTAGTGTAGAATTGCTCTGCTAAGGCTAGTTAACTGACTTGTTCACAATTTGATTTGACAAATGCTTCCTCATTACATTTATTAAACACAAATCAGGTGGCATTACATTTCTCAGTGACTATAATTTATTTGGAGCTGGGTTGAATTAACATATTCTTGATTAACATGTGTTATGGGATATTACATATATGTCTCCTAGAATATATATTAGAATAGACTTCTAGTGTTAGTATAGGAAAATGCTTGTGTAACAAGGAAAGGTCAGCGACCTTTTGTTCTCTCTGTGCTGCTCGAAGTGGAAGTCGGATGGTCAGGACTTTCCAAAAAAAGGAGAAGACAGTTAAAGGCTGAGGTAATGAGGAACGAATGCCAGGAAGAGAGAGATGGGAATAAAAAGTAGCAGGGGGATTGATCAGGAGTTTTATACGTGAAAACCTCTGGGAGAAGAGGTGTCCCAGACTACCTGACTTCCTCTGCAGAGTGACAAAAGACTAAAGACTGACAAGGTGATCCTGTCTCCCATCCACAATCATATTTCAATAATATTGTTCAATAAATGTTTCTGGGCACTGCAGTAATTTTTCCTGTGCATTGATTCTACCCACGACAGGTTTTTCCTCAATAATAATAACAGTAATTATAGTAAGTTCTAGACCTTACATTAGCCGCCCCTGGTAGGCTAGTGGTTAAGGCGCAACGCTCTTGCCACTGCGGCCTGGGTTCGAATCAGGGTTGCATCAGGAAGGGCATCCGGTGTAAAACACGTGCCAAATATCAACATGCAAGTCATCAGTGTGATGATACGCTGTGGCGACCCCTAAACGGGAAAAGCTGAAACTGTCTTTCTAGACCTTACATTGTAAAGTGTCCAGAGACAACTTTTGTTGTGATTCAGTGCTATACAAATAAAATTGAATTGAATTGAAATGTTTGCCATAAGTTGACAGCATAGCTTTGAAATAGCTGAATAAGTTGATTACTGAACTGATCTGAAAGCACACTCCGACAGCACTCATCACTGCCAGGTTTTGGCTCCCATTCACAAAATCTGCTATAAATCTCAGTTACAAGACATTTTGAATGGCAGATGCTGTGTTATACTAGTAAACCAAACAGACAAACTGAACCCTCAAGGAGTACATGGAGCTACTGATCCTGTGGTTATCTTTCCATGCTTGGACCCTTCCCAGGATGCGGGTTTACCCAACCTCAGCATGACTCAGTTCTTCCTCTGCTACATGTTGGTGGAAAATAGGTTTGGTGAAAAAAGACAACAATCAAAACGGCATGTTGTATAAGCTTCTCCTTTTCTCTTCATTCCACAGCACCATGGCAACATTCACTTTGATATGCAGATACCCCCACCATTTGTACAGTGCAGCACCAAAGGGAATATTGACTTTTCAGAGAGGCAGAGAGCTTTTGCATTAATTGTGCAGCTAAAACTGTTCTTCTCCTTTTTTGGCTTTTATGCATTTGAAACATAGTATGTCTTATCTCCTTTCTTTCTCCAGATATAGAGGGAAGCATGTACTGGAGCCAAGGATTGTCTTCTGACGAAGGAACTAGTCTAACTGTTACCCTCATGTAAAACTACAGAACCAAAAGGCTGAAAGCCCATATTAGTGTTTTTTTGTTTGTTTGTTTTTTGTTTTTTGCTTCAGTCATCATGATGCTTTGTCACTAGCCTTTTTCTACATGTTTATGGAACAGGACCAAAGTTGGTGCTGATAACACTCAAGAAAAGCATTTTACTTTAACCATACAAACCACCACCTGCCATGGATTGCCTGTGTCCGGGTGAAGATGTAAGCCGGACGCAGGCCTGCATCAGCAAACTGTAGCAATCTGGATTCTCTTCACCTTATTTCCTGTTCACTCTGGAGATATTTTTTATAGTATTTGGATGAGGGATGGATGTACCAGAAGCCAGCAAACATGGCAAGCAGTCGACAAGTCAAAAGCTGGAGGACCAGAAAAAGGTAGGAAGAAATGTTCCCTTCTTTCTCCTGTTGTGTCTGTGCTATTTTTGCGGTTTCCCAGTTGTATGTATGTTGAAGCCAAGAGATGAAAATTTGTTTACTGGCTGGTTTGTTCTCTTTACAAAAAAGGAGAACATGTTTGTCCAATTGCTGTTGTTATCTGAATTCTCAGTAGTTTTTTATGCTCCATAGCTCCTAATAACTAGTTATAAGGGTGAGGGGGTAAAAGTGACATTTCAGCTCCCCCTCAGCACCTCCAGTTTTTAATCTCTTGTGGTGTGGCAGTGTGGAGGGCCTGCCCCAGCCCCCTCCTGGAAATGCATATTTACTCTGTTTGAGATGCTTTTTATATTAACCTCTCTGGGAGGAGGAAGTGAAGACTACCCTTAAAATGACACGGATTTCTGTAAAGTGATATCATTTATACTAAATCATGTATACTAATGGTCTCTGGTTCCACTGTGGAGGGCAGAGTAACTAGAGATGATGAGTTTTGTGCACGCTGCTTTTGAACCTTAGTCTGAATGCAATGCTGTGACCTGCAGGTTCAGATCCATCTGTGTGGCCATGGTGGCTGGATTGATCGAGAGAATTCAGGAGTTAGGTGTTAGTTCACACAGTTTGTAGAATGTGGGCTTTGAGGACAGCAGCACTAGCGTCTGCCTTTCTGGTCAATAAAAAGCAATGGCTCATTTCGAGAGTCTATGCATAGCTACAGATACAGTATACACAGGACTAAATTGTGTAGGACTAAAAGAGAAAGAACATACAAACAAATATGTTATATTCAGTATACAGTGGGTATGGAAAGTATTCAGACCCCCTTAAATTTTTCACTCTTTGTTATATTGCAGCCATGTGCTAAAATCGTTTAAGTTCATTTTTTTCCTCATTAATGTACACACAGCACCCCATATTGACAGAAAAACACAGAATTTTTGACATTTTTGCAGATTTATTAAAAAAGAAAAACTGAAATATCACATGGTCATAAGTATTCAGACCCTTTGCTGTGACACTCATATATTTAACTTAGGCTCTGTCCATTTCATCTGATCATCCCTGAGATGGTTCTACACCTTCATTTGAGTCCAGCGGTGTTTGATTATACTGATTGGACGTGATTAGGAAAGCCACACACCTGTCTATACA
>NW_018127931.1:4952201-4961719 GCF_001952655.1 Monopterus albus | reverse complement strand
GCCCTGGGCTGCCAAAGTGCATCAAAAGCAGTGCTCCAGGGGTCACAGAGGGAGGAAAACGGTGCAGAGGCGTGTCAACCAAGACAGCCCAACAACATCCAGAGACTTAAGGTACTCAGGGCGGATCTCATCCACCCTTGGTGCCTTGCCACCGAGGAGCTTCTTGACTACCTCGGTGACTTCAGCTTGGGTGATGGACGAGTCCACCTCTGAGCCCTCAGCCTCTGCTTCCTCATCGGAAGACATGGCGCCGGGATTGAGGAGATCCTCGAAGTATTCCTTACTTTGAGGAAGGAAGGAATACAGGTCTCTCCAGAGATGCTCAATTGGGTTTAAGTCAGGGCTCTGGCTGGGCCATTCAAGAACAGTCATGGAGTTGTTGTGAAGCCACTCCATCGTTATTTTAGCTGTGTGCTTAGGAATTTTTTTGTAACCTTGGCCAGATCTGTGCCTTGCCACAATTCTGTCTCTGAGCTCTTCAGGCAGTTCCTTTGACCTCATGATTCTCATTTGCTCTGACATGCACTGTGAGCTGTAGGGCCTTATATAGACAGGTGTGTGGCTTTCCTAATCACGTCCAATCAGTATAATCAAACACAGCTGGACACAAATGAAGGTGTAGAACCATCTCAGGGATGATCAGAAGAAATGGACAGCACCTAAGTTAAATATATGAGTGTCACAGCAAAGGGTCTGAATACTTATGACCATGTGATATTTCAGTTTTTCTTTTTTAATAAATCTGCAAAAATGTCAAAAATTCTGTGTTTTTCTGTCAATATGGGGTGCTGTGTGTACATTAATGAGGAAAAAAATGAACTTAAATGATTTTAGCATATGGCTGCAATATAACAAAGAGTGAAAAATTTAAGGGGGTCTGAATACTTTCCGTACCCACTGTATATGATCTTATGGAAATCTTATTGCCTTATCCTGTTTCTGTCTGTAGCAGATTGTGTTTGCAAACTGTTTTGGGTATCTGCTAGATGCATGTATTCTCTCCCTCCTTTATCAGCTGTAGTTTGAGTGTGTGCATAGCTCCAGCAGCATAACAAGGATTCCTACAGGGAGCAATCATTTTCTGAGAAAGTGCTGTTTTGCTCTCTGTTGGGATTTTTCAGGAAGCCCTGTGATCTCTATGCAGCTAAAGTTTCTTCGATTTGCAAATCACTTCACCTGTTCTTCACTTGAAGGAAGCCAAAACATTGTTTGTGTTTGCAGGCTGCTTGATTTATTTCTTTGTGGAAATCGTAATTAATTTATTTTCTGATGTTTAGGTATAAGCACAGAGCAAACACTGCCGTGCAAGATGCCAAGTCAGAATTCAGTAAGTTTTATCTATGCTTTTGAATAAAACAATTTCGTGGCAATTCACCTTGTATTCTTGACATATTTCAGCCTGGACTAAAGTGGCAGAAAGACCAACAGACTGACATCGATTTCCATGAATCCATGCCAATATAAGAATGCACACATTAATGAGGAAAAAAAATGAACTTAAATGATTTTAGCATATGGCTGCAATATAACAGAGTGAAAAATTTAAAGGGCTCTGAATACTTTCCGTACCCACTGTATCTATGTGCTCTTGCTCTTTTAACATGACATATACAGACTTACTAAAATGCATACACAGACAGAAACACAAATAGATAAACACAAACACCTAGCCTCTCTCTGCCTCTGACCTGATTCGTCTAATGAAGTGCTTTTGATAGGCGCAATGATTGTCCAGGCAAAGCCCAGGGAACATCTGCATGCAGCGAACAGGCAGTAATACATCAGGTCTGACATTTGTAGCACTATTAGGATCCCATAAAAAAGATTATTGTACTTTATGTATTTCTTCTTTTAGACCTGAGTGCCATCTGGGAGTGCTCCTTTTTTTTACCCTTTAAAGCCACAGAGATGTCACTTCTTGTACTGCCTGGCAACAAAATCTGATATACTTTTACAAAAAGGAAGGTGCATTTCCACTCTTGGATTTGTGATAAACTATGTGTTTGGAAAGCTCTATGGAAGAACTAAGATCTACAAATATCCATGTGACCACTCCAAATATGAAGTAATAATTCATCATTGCCCTTCACTAAAATACGTTCACACTTCAATATCACTCTTTCTCTGAACACTTGCAGACCTCTACACCCTCTGGAGCTTTGACATAAATATCTGTCAACCAAAAAAAAAAAACAAAGCCATGAATTGAGTAGTATATTCCTCAACACTATATTCATTGTCAGGGTGACAAAATTGAAAGCTAATTGACCCTCCCTTGAAACTGAGATTGGAACTCAGCAAAAAGTGTTATCACATGTTCATCTAGAGGAACTGATTTGGTACACTTTGGCTATGGTTTTGGCTTGAAAATGTATGGTATGCCAAAAGATAAATTCTCCCTTTCTGTCTTGATTTTTGCCTTCAGCTAGGACACAAATGCTGCTGAGCAAAAATATCTTCTCGAAAGGGTTTTAATAGGCACTTTTGGACCAAACAGTTCTAGGGACTATCCCACTGGGGATCTCCCTCAAGAACTGCATATCTTCACAGGCTGGCTTCTGTCTGCATTTGCACTGATTGTAGGTACGCTGAAATAACATAACACTAAAAGCCAGCCAACTGTTAGCAATTAGCCAGCAAGCTCACAACGGTTAACACATATAGACATAACATTACAGATTAAGCATTTTTTTTATATGTTCCTAATTTTAATTATATAATGAGTCACTGTCCGTCTACAGAGGCTTTCATTGTTGGACTGCAGCTCCCCATGCAACTATTGAACGCAACTGTTTACATGGCTAACACAGTTATTAAAAAAAAAGACAGCGGTGCTGCAGTCAACGTACATATGGCTCCTATTGTGCTTGGACAGTACCCTGAAGTAGGAGCTAAAAACATCCCTCTAAATGACATCCTAGGAACTGTTATCATTCTCAGTTCCTGTGGTGCAGACACACAAAAAGGGGGTACATTGTCCAACAGTTCTATGAACTATGAAAACGTTTCTTCAGTCCAAAAGTGCCTACTGTTCCTGGTGATGTGTCTGTGGTTTTGCTGGGATGTGCACAGTAACTGCCTGAATTGATGCATTAAGTCTCATCAGCAAAGTTTAATACTGACTCCACTCTGTCACCCTTGATAGCTGAAAACACCATAGAAAAGAAACTGTACTTTGTAAAGCTGTACTTTGTGCTAGGCTGCTGGCGGTATTTTTTAAATTACAATGCAGACATTGGAATGAGTCTTCCTAATTTAATTCTTAGCAGGGCATGCCATTGGTTTATTTCCCAACATGTCAAACAATGCTTTTTTCCCCCCCAGTGAGGCTGTAGCATCACAGAAAGAATGCAGTCCGATTTGTGGGGTGTTCATAACCTATCTGTGATTACCCAGAGGACAACATTTTGCAAGATCATTTTGTCAAATATCTAAAAGTTAACAATCTCCAAGTTCTAAACCGACTGAGTATATTGAGAGTTTTCGGCCAGTGCTCATCCTTCCATTACCCTGGGAGTCTTTATCTTTCCCTCCCTCCTACTCTCTCTCATCTTCCTTTCCTCCCACGCCATTTGCTTTTCCTCCCCCTCCTATTCACTGTCTCTTCCCAGATGGATGGTCCAACATTTTCACATTCATCCTTGTGAATAAGGAAGCAGTGATTATGACCGGACTGCTCAACTGACCACAAGGGAAAATTTGCACATAGTGATCTCTTGGGAATGTTCAGGTAGGGGCAGCGACTGTGTTGCTAAGGCTTCTCCAGGAAGTCTCCGCCTCCTCCTCTTCATCAGCCAATCACTGTGAGCTTTCTGTGAACAAGCCTTTAATTGTGTTTACCTTAACTATTTCAATCAGTACATCCCACCAAAGCTGTTATGCATATGCATTATTTTCATGCTTTAACCAAGCGGGCCCACTAGGAGAGAGCTATTTTGTCAGAATTAACTGGCTTGCCCCCTGTGGACTCTCAAATGTGATGGACTGCTTTCAAGCTCTGGGGCTGACTGTTGAAAGATGAGTGAATAATTTAATACTGCATTGGTTTGTATTGCAGTATTGCTGCATACCATTGTGCTGATGTTGGTACAAAGGATGCAATAGCAGTGTGTGGTAACATGCAGCATATGTTGGCTAAATAATTTCCTTAGCATGCTCATATGCAGATGTGTTTCACACTGCTGAACTGTGAGAGGCCATGTTTTGCAACTTATACAATAGGTCATAATGAGAGCATGCCATGAATTGATAAATAAATATTTAGGACTCAGCTGTAACAACAGATTATGTCTGTCTGTCTATCTGTCTTTTTATCTTCATTGTGAGTAGAAAATACCCTTTATGTATACAGTATGTACCAATTTGGTCATCTCATAAGCAGTGTTCATGTCAGAGAATAGCATGTTTCCCTTCAAGAATGTTTGAAAAGTCCCCTGAAATCATCTAATTCATCATATTAGACATGCACATTAAAAATAAAAAATAGAAATACATACATACATACTAGCTTGGCACATATTATATTATTCCTATGTGTATAGTAGTACAGTTGTGAGGCATCATTTGTCATGATTAACGCTTTCCCACTGAGTTTTTGTAGTACTTGCCTGAGTGTGGAGGCGCTACAGTTTAAGAGGTGGCATGTGTCTTCTCAAATATGTCAGTCTCTGGGGCCACAGTGTGCATAAGCCCAGCAAGAACTGTGATTGCTCTGCTTTGTTTTTGTCATTGCTTCATCATTGTTTTGTCATTGTTCATTTGTAAATGCTAAATATATGTCAGTTAATTTAGAAAGTGTCTTAATTAAATAGCATGTCCACCAGAGAGCACTGACAAGTTTGTATTCTCCTCAGTATACAGTATCTTGATCACAATTCTTTAATAATGACATGTAGGAGATTCATATCAAAAATTATTGATAGGGTATTGTCCTCTATCCTATATGCACATTGACCTTTACTGTACTAAGTCTGTTCATGCACCAAAGATTTAAATTTAAAGGACTCTGTGGCACTTTACTGAACACAACCATAAGATAAGATTTGTCCTACTACAAAATTGCTTTTTTGGTGCAGTTAACCTAGCAGTCTGCTAGGTCTGCTGATAGAGCTTCAAACTTAGACTTGTTAGATAAATTCATGTTTAGTGTAGCAGAATATTTTTATCTATGGAACATCCATGTTTTACAAACATAATAGTAGATTGCAAGGATTTTTGTAAATTTGACACTTCTTCATAGAGGTCTCTCTACATGTCAGTACTCTTTGTAAGTGTGGTGATATGACCCACCCCCGCCCCACAGTACACACACAAACACACACACACTTGCCTTGGTACATTGGCAGCTGATTGAATGAGGAATTAGTGGGTTGCGATCACTGAATGAAATTGAAGGGAAAACATGTCAACACACGGAAGCATCATAAGCATAGTAACAAGCCTCAGAGGCAAAGTAATGAGAGCACTGATGTCCAGGTCAGCCTGAGAGTGAGGGACAAAAAGATAAAGTCAGAGAAAAGGGAGAGAAGGAGATGCCAGAGGGAGTTAGACAGAGGAAAACAGAATGACACCAACTGAAAACTGTGGGAGACAGAGAGGAATGGGATGGGCAAGAGTGGAAAAACTGAGTCAGGAGAGTGTGAGAGTGCAGACAGAGAGAGAAATGAACCTTGTGACACTGCTGCGAATTGCTTCATCTGCACCCCTCATCACTACAGCTCTGCAGATGCAGCACTGTGCTTTATGTTGACTAGCCCATCATAAATTCTCCTTATAGCCAGCTGCTTGATGACATTGGTCAGTCTGGCTGTTTCGCAGGTCAAAATTGCGGTTCCTCCACTGTTAGATTTTACCCATGTTCTTTTATTGAAAGTGCGAGAAGTGAAGACAGAAGAGGACTGTTTAAAATCAACAGAAGGTTTACTCAAAGTCTGCGCACAGGTGAAGTCTTACAGCGCTGGGATCAGAGAAACAGAGCTCACACAGGAAATCCGTTCTCTGAACCCGAAGTTATGTTTTCACGTTACATTTATCTTCTTGGGCTAGGTCCGCCCTGGACAGAGGTACAACATTTCACACTTCATAATCCTATTGGCCATTTGGCGTGAGCAGATCAACCCCTGCCTGCGCCTGCTTACTGAAATGTGATCTAAACCAGGTGTGTGTGTGTGTTGTGATATTCAGGCGGCCGCTTGATAAATGGACGCTGAACAGTGGGTTGTCTGCACTTCAGACACCCTATCTGTGTAGACTAAAGCAGGACCTAGTGAGTATGCTAAACGGGCCAGGTGGTCATCTCAGGATGTAGGCCCCCTGTCTCTGCAAGATACCACATGACAAAACAGAACTTGGAATAAGCTAAACAGGCCTAGATGAAGGTGCAAAACAGGCCAACAGGTCTTTGTTAAAATGTAAAATAGTCCATCTGATTACTTGAAGGCCCAGACATCCTGTCTCTACAGAATTTGCAGCATACATTTCCAAAGCTCTGGCTCCAGGGTGGGGCCCCGGCTGCGCTATGCCGGGCGACGTCACGGTCCTTGATTTTAATCTATTCATAAAGGGCTTTTGACCCGCTCTTAGTCTGACCCGTCACCCAGGACCTGTTTGCCTCGGGCCGGTTCCCGTGACCCGGTCCCGGATAAGTGGAGGAAAATGGATGGATGGATGGATGGACAGTTCCAAAGTTTCACTCAGTAGAATATGGCAGTCTTCAATACAGTTTTAATATATATAAGAAAGGAAAATAAAGTTCTGAAAAGTAACTAAAAGAAAATAAAGTTCTGAAAAGTATAAAGTAACTAGAGCCTTTAAAATTCAAATCTTACAAACTAATGAATCAAATGGCTGCAGGTGTGAATTGTGAGCATCAGGACTGAGCGACCTGAGTAGCCTGGTGGGAGGTAGCTGTGTGTAAGGAGAGTGGTAAAACTAGAACTCAAACAGGCAGACAGGACAATAAAAGCTTGCAACAGGAGATCCAGGGGATCATGACAGTTATACTACATCAGGTTTAGCTAGGTGTATCTAATAAATTACCAACTCAGTGTATAACCACAGTGAAACTCAACCTATTTCATGTAGACCAGTCAGAAAAGGTGTGGGTGCAGTTAATGGCATCATTTCCTCATTGTATGCCACATGAGACTGCTACCCTTATTGACTCAAGTTTTAAGCACAGAGATCAGGCTGCATTTTAGCTTTCAGGATCCTGTCTTAAATCACACGTGGTTCTAGTCAGATGTGGAAATCAAATGGATTGCCTTCACCTTCATGCAGCATGTACGAGTGTTATCCTATGTCTGCCATAAAGCACTGCAGAAATCTGTTCTACATGGTATAAGAGGTTTTGTTGTCCAGTATGCTGAAATATCACCTTGTAGTTAAATGAGATGAGGCCACAAACAAGGTGTAAGGTGTTCAAATGGAATCCCATTATCCCCTGCATGAGGAGCAACATGAGGGGCCTACTTTCTAACTGATAGTGAGAGCTATATAATTGGTAATCATATCATGGCTTGAGACCACACCTGTGAGTGTGAGTGCCAAAGTGCAGAATGTAGCTTGCCACAGAGGCAGAAATGGAGTCACAGACCAATCATGAAGCAAAGGCAATGTGGCAGCTTGAAGCAAATCAGCTGAAAAAGAAAAAAAGGAATTTTGAATAAGGTTGATACTTTTAATCTAAACATGCCTTACAAGTAGCCTTGGTGATCTGTATTCAGTGGTTGTAACACCAGCAGTGGCAACATTAGGGCCACAAAGAGAAACACTTGACATCACAGTGTCTCTGCACTGTGTTCTACTGCTTGATGATTTGATTTTGTATTGAGCTGGCATTGTTTTCATTCTGTGTGCATGGGTGGGTTTTGCATGTATATGTTCATGGTAGCTATTTCATACATTATGCATGCTCACTTGCATGTTGGCACATAATGATGTACCCTTTGAGTGTGGAATATGATTTCAGGAAGAAGCAAGCTCTCAGCGATAACAATCCGTTATCCAAATGGATTTTTTTAGATCAGGATTGTAGCTTTGAGGGTTAACTTGAAACATATAGAGGCAGGTGAGGTGTGCCATGTTATCTCAGTGCTTTGCTGTGTCTAAATGTGCACATACTGTAGAATAGGGAAGCGTTTAACAGATTTGTATTCTGCACTGCAACAAGGTTTTAGCTCTTGCTAAACACCATTTGTCTGTGTGATGTATCATTTTGTCATTTCCTACAATGAGAACTGAATAAACTGAACCAGTTGCTTGCCTCCAAATATGATCATTTGAACAGAATTCCATTAAAGGATGAATCATGTTCATGAAGACGAAACTGTGAGACAAGGGGTGATAACTCATAGATAATCTCTGCCATGTAACTTCCTCATCTGCTATGTTGAATGGAGTTAACTTCATCGCAACTAAATTGTACCTTTACAAACAGTGCACATTTTTGCCACAGTTTTTGATCGTCATTCCTTTGAACTTGTTGCAATCTCTCATGAAATTGTCAAGTTACTAATGCTTTGTTTCCATGCCACAAGAATTTCTTTCAGCAGTAATGTCACCAAGAGGCCTAAATAGACTGCTTTGAAATTGAAACAGCAAATCACAGTAGTAATCAAACATGTGACAAAAGGGATTTATCTCTCATGCACAATCTTTAATTTTCTGGTTCCCCAACCAGAAGCCTTGGATAAACAGTCAGGTACACCACATGCTGCGTGCCCGCTCTCATGCATTCAGATCAGGTGATGAGACGGAGTACAAAGCTGCGAAGTACAGACTGAGGAAAGCCATCACAGCGGCCAAGAGACAGTACAGAAAGAAGCTGAATGGCTTCTATTCTACTGCTGACTCTGTACGAATGTGGCAAGGCCTGCAGCACATCACAGACTACAGGACCACCACCTGCATCATCAGCTCCACAGACAGCCTGCCAGATGACCTCAACACCTTCTGCACCCACTTTGAGACCTCCAGCTACAGCACAGAGAGGAAGCACGCACAAACCGAGACCACCCAACCCCCACCTCCCCTCCCCTCCACTAACTGTCTCACCAGGCCAAGTACGCACAGTCCTGAGGAAGATCAACCCCCGCAAAGCAGCAGGACCGGACAACATCCCTGGGAGGACTCTCAGGGCATGTGCCAGCGAGCTGGCTGATGTTCTCACCACCATCTTCAACCTCTCCCTCAGCCAGAGCATCGTTCCCACCTGCTTTAAGACCACAACCATCATCCCCCTTCCCTATTATGATGTGTTTTGAGAGAGTGGTGCTGGCCCGCATTCAAAGCAGTATACCGGACACCCTGGACCCCCTGCAGTATGCCTACCGGCCCAACAGGGCCCCGTCACCATCACGGCAGCCCTCCACTATTCCCTTTCTCACCTGGAAAATGGAGACTCCTACATCAGGATACTCTTCATTGACTATAGCTCCGCCTTTAACACAGTTGTCCCCCACAAACTGTCCACACTAGGTCTGCACCCCACCCTCGGTGACTGGCTCCCTGCATTTTTC
>NW_018127931.1:4948251-4951929 GCF_001952655.1 Monopterus albus | reverse complement strand
TTTGCAACTTCTACAGCTGCATCATTGAGAGCATCTTGACCAGCTGCATCACTGTCTGGTACAGCAGTACTACTGCTATGGACTGCAAGTGCCTGCAGAGAGTGGTAAAGACTGTGGAGATCACCAGGACTCCACTGCCCTCTCTGCAGAGCATTTACCACCGCAGGGTGTGTAGGAAAGCTGCCTCCATCCTCAAAGATCCCACCCACCCTCCAGCATGGACTGTTTGCCTCCCTACCCTCTGGCTTGAGGTTCAGAAGTGTGAAATGCAGGACCTCTAGACTGAAAAACTCTTTCTTTCCAACTGCCATCAGACTCCTAAACAGCTGAGGAGTTTATTACCAGGAAATATGTGATGTACTGTTTACATTCTCAGTTTGCACATGTATAATTGCACATTGACTGTTGACTGCTGCACATGCTGCTCCCATGCAGCATACATTCTCTGTTATATTCTTATATATTTTTATTACATTGCTACATTTGCTGCTTTAAAGTGCCTTAGATTCTGTGTTACTTATTTATCTACTTTATATTTCATTTGTATTTTGTGGCATTCATGTGTACGATAAAATAAGAATTTCATTGTACAGAGAAACACGTTTCCTAACTGTACATATGTCAAATAAACACTTTGACCTTTTAATTGATAGAAATGAAGCAAAACATTTTGGAGATACTCCCACATTATGTTACTGAGCATCTTTATTAAGTTTGCACAGTGGCAATCACTGTTCATTCATTTTGTTTTATACTCATGAATTATACAAAGAGCTGTTGCCCCATGTGTTTCTTTTAGCAGTTGCACATTAGAGGAAAAATATGTTACCTGTGGCAGTCTGGGTATTGGATTACTGTATTTATTGCTATACTTGATATTATTGTAAAACAACTGCTATGATCACAGGTTCAAGTTAAAATCCTGTTTTTAATATTCATATGGTGTAACATGCACAGAAAAGACAATATTAGCATTCATTTTAACCATTTTATGTGATTGTATTATTTACAGTAGGTAGGGCCTGGTTAGATCCTGAGATATCCTGTATTACCAGCACACAGTTCATTTATGAAGGCTAAGAAGTTAAGAAAACTGTACTCAGGCTATAATAATGTAATGGCATGATCCCTGGCCATTTTCTGTTTTGAGCTTTTATTTTGAAGGTACTTTTTATTCCATGCCATTCTCACCTGCCTCAGCTTTACTTTGGCCATTGGTTACCTCCAAGTACTTTTACCTGTTGCCCATTGTCTTTCTGGCTCAGCCTTTACATTCACCTCACCTCGCTCAGCCTGGTTGCTGGTTTGTTTGTGAATTTCACCTTTCTTTTTTTCCTTTTTCATCTCTCTCACTGTGTTCACCTCCTGTTTTGTTTGTTGCCTGCATTTTCTATGGACTCGTGCCTCATCCCTGGGTTCTGGACTCTAATTATTCATTTCTCTTCCTCTAATACTTTGTTTGCTACATTTTTTGTTCCCTCTGCTCATTAGTCTTATTACTTATATTCTCAGTTTCATTATACGCTCCCTGGCTTCTGTTATTTTTTTGTGTTTCTGTAGGTGCCTTTGAGTAGCATTTTGTCAGGCTTGATTTCAAGTCTGGTGTTCTTTTGGTTGTCGTCTTTTCTTATTAAGCCTTGCCCTATTATTGAGCTTCAGTTTGTGTTTGCATTTGGGTCCTCCTTTAGCTGAGCCGTAACACTTTAGATTTTTGATTAGAATCTTACATTCGTGTTCATTGTGAATACTAGCGCCTAACCGAGAACACACTTCAGCTTGCAAAAATGAGCAAGCTGCTCATGGCAATCAAACGTGGAACTGAGGTCTACAAAGGCAAATCTCTTGATGAGATTGATTTGGGCATACAAAGTGAGTAGAAAATAGATTTCATAATAGAATGCAATTTATATTTAAATGCAGTTTTTTTTGTTTTTGTTCTACTCGCCACTTTAGTATGTGAAATAAGATAAGTTCACAAAATGTTGTTTTTATCAAAACAGGTGGTATGTCTTCTGAAATTAGAGCTGTACAGAAGTCTCAAGTCAGTGAAAGTAACACAGAAGTCTTCAATGAGAAGTCTTTTGAACCAGCTCAAGACTCCTGTGGTATGAAGCCGTCAGAGCTGTTATTTTGAATATCAGCTTTCTTTCCAGTCTATAAATGACAGAAAGTAACTAAAAATGTCCACCCTGGTTACTTCTTCTCTTTAAGGGTCCTCCAAATGCAAGAGGTCAAAGATGGCATCTGAATCATCTCAAGTTTCAGACTGTATGAACATTTTTTGGTTCATGCGAGGAGCACTGTGGAATGAAATATTGCAATATCTGATAAGACAATGATTCGTGGTTAATAGTGAGGTGACGTGTTCTTCTGCTGCAGAAAAATCAGACATGCTTACTGTTAGGATTGGATTTCAGGAGTTAAAGTTATTTTTCTACTTATCATCAGTATTATTTTGCTTTTATAATGGAAGAGTTCAGTATGACTATTTGTCTGTGTTTCACATTGCATTCTATTATGAAATCTATTGGCTCACAGCAGAGGTTTGAAGCTGTCACTGTCATATTGGGTGGAGACCAGATGGCGCCTGTGACTGGCTTTGCCATTGCTCCTCCTGTGTTTTCTCGCCTGGTTGTTGGTTTCCTAGTATTTTACTTTACTTTATCAGCTCTGTCAGTAAGTACTTGTGTTTCTGCTGTTTTGACTTATGACCGGGACACGTTATTCCACATTAAGGAGCATATGGAGAACTGGAGTATTCTTGGGGCTAAGTACCCTGAGTTTTTCCCTCTGACTTTTGAGTGTTCCACGTCTTCACCAGAGTACTTGTTATTGACCAAGCCCTGCGGTAGAAGAAGAAGGCGGGGTTGCATGGCTGGAGTACAGGTGAAGCGGAGGAGGCAACGAGCTCGAGGGCTTTCGCCGTACCAGAGTTTCTCATCTAGAGGTGTTCGCTCTCCGGTGATACGGGAGCAAGCGGGTTTTGCGTCCCACTACTGTCTGTCGGATGGGAAGTGAAGACGCTGTGTTGCCGACTACGAGTGACCTAGCTGGCCGACCTGTTCTGTCGGTTAGGATTGCTCTACTTAACGCCTGCTCTATAGCCAACAAGGCGTTTATCCTGAATGATCTTTTCATCAGAGAGTGTTTGGATTTTTTGTTTTTGACGGAGACCTGGCAGCGGGAGCAAGACTACTCCCACCTGAAAGAACTCTGTCCTCCGGACTGTTCCATGTTTGGGACCCCGCAGGTCTCGCGGCGAGGAGGTGGTCTTGTGCTTCTTTTCCGGAGCCACTTTCATTGCAGGCTAATGAACACGGATAGTTTTAGCTCGTTTGAGCTTCAAATGAGTAAGGTTGGACACACTGACCCATTTTATTGTATCTTGATTTACCGACCTCCAGGCTCTATACGATTGTTTATAGAGGAGTTTTCTGACTTTTTATCATCCATCATTAAGTTTGAGAGTGTTTTACTTCTCGGGGATTTTAATTTTCATGTCGATGACCCTTCCTGTGGGGCGGCGGTGGACTTTTTTAGTTCTTATGGAATCTTTCAACTTCCACCAGTACGTTCATAGTCCTACCCATAATAAAGGCCATACTTTAGACCTGGTTTTTTCCTTAGGCTTGGACATTGATAACTTAAGTATTGATGACATGCAAATGAGCGATCACT
>NW_018127931.1:4938262-4942593 GCF_001952655.1 Monopterus albus | reverse complement strand
AGAGATAGGGTGAGGAGCTTGGTCACCCGGGAGGAGCTCAGAGTAAAACCGCTGCTCCTCCACACCGAGAGGAGCCAGCTGAGGTGGCTCGGCATTTGTTTCGGATGCCTCCTGGGCGCCTTCCTAGGGAGGTGTTCCGGGCATGTCCCACCGGGAGGAGGCCCCAGGGAAGACCCAGGACACGCTGGAGGGACTATGTCTCTCGGCTGGCCTGGGAACGCCTCAGCATTTCCTCAGAGGAGCTGGAGGAAGTGTCTGGAGAGAGGAAAGTCTGGGCATCTTTGCTTAGACTGCTGCCCTCGCGACCCGGTCCCGGATAAGCGGAGGAAAATGGATGGATGGATCTTACACCAAATTTTATTTTATAGTCACAAACCTCCTTCAAGAGAAAAGGAAGGTAGGGATGAGAACTAGAGCACAGTACCCCAACACAGATTCAACTATGGGTACATCTCAAGTCTTATTAGATCATTCACATGTCATTGGAGACATAGAAAATCCTCAGTCTGGAATGATTTCTGGGTCAACCAAGGATGTTCCAAGTCTTGTATATCTGCTCTGAGGGATGAGGAGGGTGCTGGAGTAGCCATGACCTAGGATACATGAGATCATTCTTTGTGTAAGTTTTTTTGTGAAATTGCACCCCTTTATTGGAAATCATTTGGTGATTGAATGCTTCAGATGAAGGATATGAGGAAATGTCATAATGTCATAATGTTTCCTCAAGTTCTTTCTCTTTACATTTTCCTTGCATCTTATGTGGGCGGGACAAAGACACAAAGGAAATGACGCAAGTGAAAGAAATCCATCCATCCATTATCTATACCGCTTAGTTCCAAAACGGGGTCACGGGGGCCTGGAGCCAATCCCAGCCAGCTGCGATGGCCAGGGTACACCCTAGACAGGTTGCCAGTTCATCACAGGGCTAACACGCAGACAAACAACCACTCACACACACAATCACTCAGGCAATTTAGAGACACCAATCAACCTATGCTGCATGTCTTTGGACTGTGGGAGGAAGCCGGAGCACCCAGAGAGAACCCACAGAAGCACGAGGAGAACATGCAAAGTCCGCACAGAAAGGCCCCGGGTCGGCTGAGGCTCGAACCTGGAACCTTCTGGTTGTGAGGCAACAGTGCTAACCACCACACCACCGTGAAAGAAATGATTGTGCTTATAAGAGACTTGGGATGTCTTTCAGGTTTAACCATTTAATCACAAGGTCACTACTTTCTTTCCATTGGCAAGTACAGAAGTACAGTCCTCATAGCAAAAGGGCTGTACTTGATCTCCTTGTTAAAGCAGGGGTGTGCTTTGGGCATAACATGCAATTATCCAATCAGTAACCTCTTATCCTCTTTAAGAGACGTGAGTTTGAACATTTGGCAGATTGCTAGCATACTGGCGGACTTGCCAGGTCAAACATCAGCAAGATTTTCCACTGAGGAAACGGATGTGAGGTGAAGGCGCACAGTCACTAATGAAAATGGTATTTATTATAAATACATATATATTGGTGCTCACAACAATTAATAAACACAATGTCATCTTTTTATTTTTTTTAAGTTTTGCATGTCCTGTGCAACTCATCCCAAGGTAAAAAAAAAAAAAAAACAGTGCACAAACACTGTCGGAGGTGACAGTGGTGTGGTGCGTAGAGCAGTCGTCTCAAATCTCGGTGCCTGCAGTCCACATATCGAGTGTCCTTGGGCAACACACTGAACCCCCAAGTTGCCCCTGATGGTTAGAACCATCAGTTGAATTGGCGCCGCAGATGGCTGCCTCGGTTCTGTGCCGGAAACAAATTCCTTGTGTGTAATATACTTGGCCAATAAAGGTGATTATCCACTGTGCATGCACCTAGACAGGTGCGCCTCACAACACGGTCAAAGTGCCCATTAACTAGCAATGATAATTTGACTGTTTACCACAGACGTGGTTTTTGCTGGTCAGTGACACAGTCCTTTTGTGCACCTTCATATTACCAGCGTGCTCAAAATTTACCTAGATACACCCCATTTTCATCCGGACACACCTGCCGGACACAAAGTCGACAGACTGCTGCTTGTTAAAAAGCCAAAGTGATGTGCATGTCATAAAAAAGGTAACTGTGCAGGTAGGAAATTACGAAACACAGACATGCTACCCAGGCCACATGGGATGCATTTGTTGCAAGATGGAGCCGTCCGTCTTTTTCTTGTCATCTCCCAAATCATACCTGCATGTTGAATAAACATGCTGTAGTAGTGTCAGGGAAGCAAAGAAATGGCTATATTTGACAGGCTGACAGATCAAGAATGGCTCTATTGTTGACTTTGAGTGCTTCATTGTGGGAAATGAAGGCAAGAGATTGGCACTGATGTTGTGAAAGCAGAATCCTGTTTAATACTATCCCTTCTGTATCATTACATTTCTGGTGATTTTTTTTTTTTTAAATAAGGCTTACTACATTATCTGTGAAAAATGTGTATAAGGGCTTAACAAGATTTTTTTCCTCACATATTTCAGGACTAATCTTTGTACATGAACTGGGCCAACAAAATACTCCAACATTAAATTTACTTTGAAAATATCAGTTGGATTGTCAGTTAACAGGCTGGCTAGATGAAAGAACATAACACTTAATATGCTTGCACAGAAAGCATACAGTTGGTGTTGGTCCTTGACTAGCTGGTGCAGGGTGTTTAGGCTAAAACATGCTACACAACTGAAGCTTTCAGCACACTTCACAAAGCAACAGGGTGAATAGCTCCTCATGCCCTCAGATTGACGGGTTATTTCTTCTGATTGCAGTAAAACGCCTGCTCTATTCCAAACCATGATTGCCCATTTGCTTGCAAGAAGGAAGTGTGTGGGCTTTTAAGTTCATGTATAGGTTTAGCACAACTGCTTATGTCCACATATATATATATATACTGTACATCTGCATACTGTATGTGACTAATACTGTAGCTTTCATAAGCCCCCTTGGCACTATAATGCATGCAAAAGGGGGTAAACATCTTGTGGTTTACTGGAAAAGATAAAACTGAGATGGGCAGGATGGGATAAACTAGGAAAGAAGATTAAGATACTGCCAACAGAAGTAGATGCAGTGTAATATGTGTCAAAATCCCATGACAGTAAGTATGCATTTAGGACCAGAAAGTGGGAGAAATGCACATTTTGAGTGTCTGCATTATTTTTTTTCTTTCCCAGGGCGGTTCCTGTGGTCATGCCTCTCATTTCACAGAGCCCTATTGCTCCATGGGAAGAGCCCTCAAGGACACAACAAACAAGGCCCACATACAACCACATAATAAGCATTTCCTCTGCAACAGGGTTGAATGATCACAGAGACTAGAGCTCGGCATTGGATGAAAATGCTCTCTCTGCCATTTTAGATAAACATGCTGTCTGGAAGAAAGTGACACTTCTTGTCTCTAATTCTGGTCTTATTTGCGGGCCTCTTGGCTGAGGGTTAGTGTGTTCCAGTCAGTTTGACAAGATGATGCTGTGGATTGTTTCTGCACTGAAAAGGGCCAAAGTAAATCATTTACTGTTATAACAACTTATTTAATAGTGAATTTAAAAAAATCCTGCAAATTAATCAAAATTGTTACAGATGAGCAGGTGTGTATAAAATGGATTTATTGTCTGATTCCCATTCAGTCAGCCTAAGATGCTCCTGGGAGGTTCCTGTATGGACTTAAAGGGATTAAGGTGGAGAGCTGCCCTCACCTCACCTTTGTTCATTTTTATTGAAACATAAATAATACTGAGAAGGATACAGAGTTTGAAAGGCAAATAGCAGAATACTGTTTTGATGTAATTTTCAGTTACTGCTGAGACACAAGAAAGATGGATGTATTAACCAGTGGTCCTGCTAGAAAGTATAGGCCTCCTGAAAACAACTTAACAGCTCTGTTACAGTTAATATCAGTAATATGTGGCATTTCTGAGACTTAGACTAATAATAAAAAAACTCACAGATAGTCTACTTTAGCTGAGGGGACAATGTTAAAATGAAAACCATGAAAATTTAAAGGTTCTCACTTAATAAGATGGACCATTGTCACTTTCACTATCCTACACATCCTACATGTTTCAAACTATAGTTATGTTATGAAGGAAATCTCGGCAGATGTACCGTGCTGGGGGTGGGTGGGGTCCTTGAGAATGGAGGCAGCTTTCCACACCCTGCGGTGGTAAATGCTCTGCAGAGAGAGCAGTGGAGTCCTGGTGATCTCCACAGTCTTTACCACTCTCTGCAGGCGCTTGCAGTCCATAGCAGTAGTACTGCTGTACCAGACAGTGATGCAGCTGGTCAAGATGCTCTCAATGATGCA
>NW_018127931.1:4925352-4937955 GCF_001952655.1 Monopterus albus | reverse complement strand
CATCCCTGTGGGGTGCCAGTGTTTGTAACAATGCTGGCTGAAGTCCTATTGCCAATCCTGACAGTCTGGGGTCTGCCAGTCAGAACGTTCAGGATCCAGTCACAGAGGGTGGGGTGCAGACCTAGTGTGGGCAATTTGTGGGTGAGTTTGTTGGGGACAACTGTGTTGAAGGTGGAGCTGTAGTCAGTGAAGAGTATCCTGATGTAAGATTCTCAATTTTCCAGGTGAGAAAGGGAATAGTGGAGGGCAGCCGTGATGGTGAGGGGGCCCTGTTGGGCCGGTAGGGATACTGCAGGGTGTCCGGGGTGTCCAGTATAGTGCTCTGGATGCAGACCACCAGGATGCAAGCCACTTTTTGCAGTATAACGCTTTCATCAAAACAATAATAAGCTCTTAACACAAAATGTCTACACTCAGCTTGTCGGGTTTCACTGTGGTTGTACTATGGACAGACACCCTGGCTTTAAATGTAGTTTGACATTTAAAGTTAGTGTAAAGGTTTTATTAAGTGAAGTGTGGACAAGGGTGGCTGAGGCCCAGGAGATAAGGTACATCAGTCATCTCCTAATAGGAAGATCAGTGATTTCAAGACACTGAAGCCCAAGTTGCCCCCGATTGCCACAGCACCGCCTTGCAGGGAAATTGCCACCAATGGTGTGTGTGTAAGTTGGCGTTACAGATGGCTGCCTCGGTTCTGTACTTGTGTGTGTTTACATACATGGTTGATAAAAGTGATTAAGCTAAATTAAATGATATATTTGCAGAGACTGTCCTCCTGTAAAATACGACAGTATATGTCATTTGTGCTAGCAGGTTATTATGACAAACTGTTATGTGTTTTAGTTTGGCAACATTTAGCAATCATAATAATTATAATACAAGGAAAAGGAGTAAGTATACAATATAAAGGCACAAAGTCCATGTTAGGAGGAGTCTGGGATGGATGGCTAGATATAAAAAACACAATACTTTCTTTTAGGAGAGTCAGATTTAATTCCAGGGTGTGGTTTGTATTTTTCAAGTTTTTGTTTCTAAATATAATAACGTTTTGTTCCTAAAACATGTCCATGTAGTTTTTTCCCTAAAACTAAGTAGCTTCTGTAACTAAACCTAACCAAGTAGTTTTTGTGGCAAAATGTAATAAAACCACAACTGTCTTATCGTTATGTCACATTTATGACATTTTCCAAGACAGAGTTCCAGTAACTTGCTGATAGCTAGCCTGTTAGCTAGACATCCTATTTATAGCTGCAATCCCAGCTGGCATTGGTCAAGAGGTCGCCAGTCTATCACAGGGCTGAAATTTAGAGACAAACGTAATGCAACATACGTTGTCATTAATGTTGGAGGAACTGATGCAATAACTCCCGCTACCATAGGAGCTTTATTTAATGAGACGCCCCTAAGTGTCATATGAGAGGGAAAGAACCAATGACCATAAGCCTCGGGGTTTTATAGGTTGGAGGACTTACTCTAGCCCTCTATGGCATGAATTTTTTACTTTAGGAGGAAAAAAATACCACTTCACAGCATGCAAGGTGGTTTCTCCAACCATGGCCACCTTCTGTTCAAAAGATCCACGTCCAGTTCTCTTCAACTCAGCCTCACACATCAAGTTGACACCTGGTAGTCTGTTGCTATGAACACTACAGTACAGTGAGTTCCCTGCTGAGCAAGTGTGAGTATGAGAGGGACACTCGTGAACCAGTTGTCAAAGAACACCTTGTAGTTCTGCTGCGTGGGTATTGGCTGGGCCAGGTGGAGGACAATGTTGCCACTTGCTCCTACATCTGGCAGCTCAAGGGGTTGCACAACTCTCCCTGTGTATATCTCAAAATTGTGTGGGATATCATCAGAGCCAGCCAAGACAAGTATCTTGTAGCCCCATTTCTTTGGTTTTGCTGGCAGGTATTGCTTGAGACTATTTCTTCCTTTGAGAGAGACCATCTGCTCATCTACAGCCAGCTTCTCACCTATTAGGATCATCTGCAGCTTCGAGGTAAGATGAGTGACCGGTGGTCGGATTTTGTGGAGTGGATCAACATTTTCTCCTTGTCTCGCTTCATTGTTGTTGAAGCGCAGGGATTTTTTTTGATGAACTCCCATCTGTTTAGTGCCATGGTGTCAGCTACCTGGGACACTCGGGTGGCTTTATTCCAAAACATGCAGCTGCCTGGTAATCCAAACAATGACATGTACACTGCTGTACCCATGAACTGCTCCAGTTCTTTAGTATTGAGATTAAGGGGCTTGTTGGTGTCACACTGAATGGTACTACAACTACTTCCAGAATGTCTTCAGAAAAAAACATCTTGAAGTATTAGTAGGGGGATGTGATATTGTCTGATTTTGGAAGGCTGGCCTGCCATTCTGGGTAATCAATGATGTTGTCCACTCCTCACTGTCACTCTCCTCCAGCTCACTGTCCTCACTGTCAGAAGGAATGAGCCTAACTGCTCAATCATGTTCCTTAGACCCATAAAATGTTTGTGCATCCATTTCCTGTGAGTAATAGTAGGTACAGCAAAAAAATTATGTTGATAACTATGTATCCCTGCACATCTCCATCCATGAGCATGTTATTGTTCACACAAAAGTGGTCTAACTGCACAGTGTTGCCCTGGGGCAACGAATGAAAAACTACCAT
This sequence comes from Monopterus albus, assembly GCF_001952655.1. Classification (NCBI taxonomy): domain Eukaryota; kingdom Metazoa; phylum Chordata; class Actinopteri; order Synbranchiformes; family Synbranchidae; genus Monopterus; species Monopterus albus. The sequence goes on along the minus strand of NW_018127931.1, from coordinate 4,935,308 downwards.
TTTAGTATATAAATAAAGACAAAAACTGTTTTTACTCAATCAAATATGCTTCTTCACATATTCATGCATGTCACAGATATTATTTCTACAAAGTTATTTAAAAAGTTAGTAATATTTAACTTAAAAAGTTAAATATTACCTTACCTTCTGCTAGCAGTGTGTCCAAGCCGGACACACTGATCCCAAAAAGGACTGTTCCACCCCCAGACAAAAGGTCAAATCCGCACCCACCTCAAATTTCATCACATTCGTCACAGACTTATTATCAGACTTTTAACTCTTGTACTCTGTTTAATGTGATGTTTTACTTTATGACATTTAATGGAGCGCTGTGTGGGACAAAATAGTGGTTTGTTGTCCGAGGGCAACACCATGCAATAGAGAGCTAGGCAAAATATGAGGTTTTTAAATATTTGTATGTTTGATATTGAATAAAATAAGAAACATCCACAATAATTACCTTAAAGAATATGAAGAGAGATTTTCAGGAAAAAGAATCCAAGAATGGTTTGATTATTCCTACAATTTTACTGACCTTGAAGACTGCACAGTCAATTATTTTTCTTAAAGTGCCCACAGCATGCTGATTTTGCTCATTTCCAGCCATTTAATGTTTAATCTGGGGTACCTCTAGATTAGCTTGGCACCCCTCATAACTCCAAACAGTCGGTAATTAGAGCCTCTTCCTAAAAACAAGAGGATGGTTTGTGAACGTACACACCTGCTGCTGGTGTTGTGTCGAAAGTGGACAGCACAACCACTGCAATGGCATTAATTAATTTGAATTTCTCCTACATAAACAATGGTATATGTACCAATGAAAAGAAATGTGTAACACTCTAAACAAAGTGGGTAATTGAGAAACCCCATATTTTAACTGCCATAATGCAGACATAGTAACTTCTCCAGCCTTAGAACAATTCTCTCAAACGTTACAGAAGCAAGGCATTAACAGACATGCAACATGTATTTTTTTAACCTTACCCTTAAGTCCCACCCAGTAGTGGAAACATCACTCCCTTTAAAGTAGCTCCAAGGTTGGTAAATCCAACTGGTGATCGCTGTGTCTTCCCCCACATGACCACATACAGTCCCAAAGTAGTGAAATTAATTTCAACAGGTAGTGTAGCACCTACAATAACATCATGGATTGTTAATCCCCTTGTTAACCAGCAACACATCACGTGCGGCAGACACACTGGCCTCAAGCAGTCAAAACAAACAGATACTGTGCTCTGGAAGGATCACTGACCGCAGCAGGTGGCTTCATTGGCTGGCTGCTTTTAGGTTAGACCTGGTCAGGTAAAACAACAAGTTCCTATACATAAACATTCCTGGACATGCAGTAACCCCAAGCCCTGTATTTTTCTTCACATCCTCTGGTCACAGTGCAGCAGGAGGTAAAATATATCCACAAAACCAGGTGCAGTCGAAAAATTCCACTTTTACAATACAAAATATACAAAACAAACAAACAAAAAAAACATAACAAAAAGGGCAATATAACATTTTGCCAATATGGTGGGGGCACCGGTTGGATGTCAGGCAAGCTCACATGAATGTACAATGGCCTGGACCTAATGCCCATTCAAGGAAATATTTAAAATATCATGTAATACTTTATTTTGTTAGAAAATCTCATGAGCGAAAGTTTGCGTGATGTGTATAAACAGAGTTGCTTCTTGTTAATGGAAACCATGTCACATGATAGACATGTGGTATTGATTATATGCTGATTGCATTATTATGTCTGAGCTTGATATTGTTAAACTTTCAAAGAGAACATGAGTGAAAGATTGAAACTGTGTTTAAAGAGATAAGATATTTCTCGTCTTCTCACTAATCTAGCTGTAACAATACACAATCAATAGACCAGAGGTGTGGGACAATTGCCACCCTTGTGACATATAGATGCTTACATAATGACTTCGCTTCTAAGCCACGTCCACTGGGTGTGCCTCCAACTATATAATATACTGCATGAAGTGAATTTCTTTAGACAACTCTGTACCTTTGTGCTCGACTTGTCTCCTTGTTGCAGGTAAACCATTTGATAGACAATTCCAGTGACTTCGTTGCTTTATTCAAAGAAATTTTCTTAACACTTCTGCATAGAAATACTAGAACACACATACACCTCATTTTTTGAGCTTTAGGTCATGTCTAAGATGATAATTCACTATTGTAACATTGTAGATAAGTAAAAAAAAAAAAAAGGAAAAGCTCTAAAAATTTCAGGAGTCTTTTGCCTTCATCCACTTAAACTGTACAAAGTTTGTTATGGCAATGCATTGCTCTGATGCTTATTAGGGGTGCTTGATTTCAGCTTCAGTTGAGTCTTTGCTGTTTTTCTCTTTTTGAGGACCAGGGAGATTTAACTTCTTTTATGTCACAAATTTCATAAGCAAGAGCCTCACCAGGGAAGACATGAGGCGGAAATAATGTGCTACTGTGGAACCCATAAAAACCCAACTCTGTGTCCTGAGGATAAGGACAGTGAGCCACGCGTTTATAGTTCACAAATCCACCGGTATGACAGGTAGTCCACAGCAACAGATGTGTGTACAATAATTGCTCTGTGTATTGGCAACCCTGGAGATTGCTCCCCCACTGCTCATCTACCACTAAAGCCCAGTTATTCAGACTAAATTGAACCACCTCCCCTAGCACAGCGTGCCAGTTGGCTTGGAGCAGAGTTGTGTCTCAGTCAAGTGAGAATGGTACCTCAGACACTTCCAACATCTGGCTACATTTTAGTGATTCTCTTAGAGAAAAGCTAAGAAAAAAGAAAAGTGTGGACTGCAATTTTAAAGGAAACCACCACTACCTTATGCTGACAACACAGACAGGATAAGATCAATAAATGAGCATGATTAAGTGTCACTAAGTGTTCAACGGGCTACTGACCAGGGCAACTGTGGAAGATGGGTGCTCCATGGAGAATATTGTGAGAAATTATTTAAAAAATGGAGACAGGTCTTTGTGAAACCCAAAAGAGAAGTGACAGTGAGGTAGGGAAAAGGTGTAAACTTATGGCAAATAATTTTGAAAACACACAGATAGCTTTTTGTTACTTCTTTGACAGAAGCTGGCAACAACATTTGGAGGTCTGTCTTGCAAATGTTTCCACTCCCCCCATGATCAGTGTTAGTAAACTCTGTCATGATTTCTGGCAAACACACACACACAAAAAAGTGAAATAAAATGGTGCACTAACTTCATTGTCAAATGGTTTCCACAACAGATGTGCTTTAGGAGATGCCAAATATCCAATTTGGAAATGAGAACTGGCAGATGTGGTATGGAAAACAAGTCCTCAGTCAGTTTTCTTTATATCTTTCCCAGGTCAGTAACCTCTGTGCAGATTCCAGACTGCAGTGCATGACAGGCCTTGAGATGGGAAACACAGGAGGAAGAGCATAATTCAAGAGTTTTTGAACAGTAGCTTCTGAGCTGCAGAGGATACATATTGTAGGGAACCTGCTGTGGGTAACATTCAGAAAATATTAAATTTTTTTGAATCCTTCTTTGATGGGATTTAATTGCTTACCTTTCAGATAAACTGAATGATTTTAACAGAATTATGACTGCCCTCTTTAATTTAACACACAGTGTTAGCAGAGGTAAAATTCTAATAAATCATAAAGCAGTCAGTCTGTACATTGTAGCCCATATGGTGAATGATACCATGTTTTACTTGGTAACACCTGATAAAGTTAGTCCTGTCTCTGAAGTTTCTGAAAGAAGTAGTGGAGTTCATCCTGACCCATTTTGTCTGGTTTCTCAGCAGTAAACACTACACACCATAAGAAACAATGCTTGGTAGTGTAAAAAAACTACCCACATGTGGTGCAACAGAATAATTTCAGCTCAACAATCACAGTACTGCATTATTCAACAGATTCAAAACAAACCTTATGCTGAACTGTTGAGTTCACCATGACTATGAGTGGATAGCTTTTATTAAACAAAACAGTGCATTTTGAAATTCATTCCTAAGTCCCACATGAACTACCTATGCAAAAAACTTTATAAAACTATTTCTGAAAAGACAAATATATGTTCTAGTGTAGCTGAGCATAACAATGTAAATATAGTGACTCTGAGAAGATGGAAAAACTGCTTGACTGATAACAACGATGTTTTCAAGTTCATTCCATTTGCTGCACCATTACTGCTGTTTGTTGTTTGGTTATATCAGCCATATAAATGGCTTATTTCTGTGGGTGCAAGATGAAACAAAAGTGAGGCAATAAGCCATGAAATGATCTCTTTTTAGAAAAAGGTATCACTATGTTACGTTCAGACTGCAGAGTAGCCGGAGTTCTTACACACCTGTTCACTAAAAGGACACAGGTTTGATCTATACAGTAGCTCATGCTCTTCAGCAGGATACACAGTCCATTTTGGCTCCCTCATTGTATGCTGCCTCAGACAAGAGTCAGCCAAAGGTCTAGAACATAAATGTTATTTGCTACAGGCACAAGGTTAAAGTGTCAGCACCATTACACCTGTGGCTTAACCAGGACTTCTTGAAAGCGTTGCCAGTTTGCTGATTACCATCATTTGCCAGCCCTTCACTCAGATCCAACAGTTGTGCCCAAGCAAGACACACTGGCATCTTAAATTGGGCTTGTTCCCTCTGAAGCCATGTGGGTAAACCTGGCCTCCTAGCACAGAACACACACAATGATGCATGGAATAGTTTTTTTCATCTTGGAAATTGTCCTGATTGCTTCCAGCAGTGTACCTCAGTCTCGCTTCATAGATAGATAGAGACTTTATTGTCATTGTAGTTGTACAGTGAAATTTGTTTGGCAGCTCTCAGTGACTACCAGTGATAAAAGAAACAAAATAAAACAAAATAGTTACAATATAAATATAAGCAACAACAATAAACCTAACAGCAAATATATACATTGGCATATGTGCACAGTGGTGTTTGCAACGGTGGGGTGGGGTGGGAAACAGGATGGTTATTACAGTCTTCAGTCTTTTTCAGCTGTGGGTGTGTGGAATTGGGTATATGTGTGCATGAGGGAGGGGGGTGTAACACAGGCTACAGCTCTGGGGAAGAAGCTGTTCCTTAGTCTGTTAGTGTGTATCTTCATTGTCCTGTATCTTTTGCCCAAAGGCAGGGTGACAAACAGTCGGTAACCTGGATGGGTTGAGTCCTTAATGATGTTGCTAGCCCTCTTATGTAAGTGGCTAGCATAAACTGTCCAAACTGGGGAACTGGGTTCCAACAATTCTCTGTGCAGCCTTAACTATCCAGGCCATGGGCTACCAATATGATGCCTGCAAGGACCACATGAGTCGCCCGCGGGCCTGTTCTAAAAATAGCTCACCATAGCGCCTCTTACCAATGAGATGCATCTAAATTTTTTGTTGCTATCATTTTCTTAAATCACACTTGCATTGGTGTAAATTAGAAAATGATAATATATTTAAAAAAAAACCTAAAAAAAAATGTTTCATATTAGATCGTGAAGGATTAGAACGCGTAGACCAGCTAGCAGGTGCTGCAAAGATGAGGAGATGATTTACTCCCAAAAACATAGCAAAAAAAACAAAGAAAACATATCATTTTCACAATGAATAGGAGGAAGAGTTCTTTTTCACCACTGTGAAAGATTCCTGCATGTGTCTCATTTGCGGGGAGACTGTGGCGACAGCAAAGCGGCACAATGTGGAGAGACATTTCAGAACATGTCACACAAGCTACCATGCTAACTACCCACCGGGCAGTGCACTACAAGCAAAAAAAAGCCCGTGATTTAAAAGGCAGTTTTGTGCAAACAGTAGTCTTTTTTCACGAGACCGGTGACAAACTCCCAAAAAGCAACCGAAGCCTCATTTAGAGCTACATGTTTCTTGATTAAGAAAAAGAAGGCTTTTTCAGACGGGGAGGTTTTCAAAGAAGCAATGATGATAATTGCAAAAACTGTGCTTAAAGATGAGAAATATGGAACCGATGTAATCTCCACTCTCTCTGATGTTTAACTGGGGGCAACTACAATAGTTAGAAGAGTGTCGGCTATGTCCGGGAACTTGGCCGATCAGCTGGACCGGGATCTGGCGAAGTGCAGGTGGTTTAGCATCCAGTGTGACGAGTCCGTGGACAGCAGCAGTACAGCACAGCTGATGGTCTTTATCCAGATGGTGTTTGATGATTTCTCCACAAAAGAAGAACTTCTGGCACTACTGCCCCTAAAGACAACTATGAGGGGAGTTGATATCTATAAGGCGGGGAAGAAGTTTTTCACAGAGAAAAAGGTACTGCTAGAAAAGCTGGTATCAGTGACTAGAGATGGGGCTCCTGCTATGATTGGCTGACATACAGGATTCATCGCTCACTGTAAAGGTGACACAGAGTTCCCAAAATCTATGCATTACCACTGCATCATTCACCAGTAGGCGTTATGTGAAAAGGTGATCGGCTTTGGGCACATGATGACTCCCGTCATGAAGATCATAAACAGCATCCGCTCCAGAGTTAAACGGCACAGAACATTCAAGGTTCTATTGGAGGAGCTGTCAGCTGAATACGGTGACCTGCTACTACACACAGAAATCTGATGGCTCAGCATGGTAGGCAAACTGGTGGCTGTCCAGATCAGTGGGAATGCTGGCTTTGATGGGGGGCAGAACATGTCTCGAACCACTTCATAATGATTGGTGTCAGGGCAACTTGGCGATAATCATCGAGGCAACTGGCCGCTTGCTTTTTGGGCACTGGGACAATAGTGATTGATTTGAGGCATGTGGGAACCATGGCCTGCTGCAGGGACAGGTTAAAGATATTGATGAACACCCCTCTAGTTGGTCGGCACATGCCTTCATTATGCAGCCTAGCACTCTATCAGGTCCGGTTTATCACCTGAGCATTGACTTTGTTGGAGAACCATCATCTAGCCAGTCTCACTCACAAGCCTCTGGGTCATCAGAACTGTTCCCACTCAATGCTGGAGCAGCCTGTCATGGGGAAACATGACATTAGTGAATTGTCACACACAAGTGTCATCTCAGCAGAAACAAACTGCAGTGATTTTTGTGGTGAGGTTGCACACACTCATACTGCACTGTCTCATTAGTTCTTTGTCGAGGTGTCATGCATTTCTTGGCTGGTGGAGCATATGTGTATGTAGACATACAGAGTGACCGTGATCTACTTCCCAGCATGCTCTCCTGTAGTGGGTAACAGACCTGCAGTCAGCTCCAAGAACGAATAATGCTAACATGTTGGCAGAGCGATGCGATGAGTGACACCAATATTCAAGACACAACTCTGAATATTTAGTTGTTTTGAGGTGTACGGAAGCCCATTTCATATTTTTGATGTGGTGTTTTACAGTTCTAAAGACAAAATCAGCACAATGTGAGATTACTAGAGATGTTCTACAACTGTCAGCTGCATCTCATGATCTTCATCAATGGATGGGGTCGTCATGGAGAAACTGAGAAGTCCTTTTCTAAGCAAGAAATACTGTATAACCGACATGATAAATTGTAAACTGCATCTGCAGATGTCAAAATATGCGGCTGAATGCTCCAGGGCATTTGGACATTGTGCTAAATATTTTCAGACCTGTTTACCAAAATTTTACCTCGGAACCCAGTTTCTTTAGGTTAAATATACTCTAAACATTGTTTAACAGCTTTGCAAATACTATAATTCAACCATGGTTCACATTGAAATGCAGTTATTGACATGCAATTAAAACAATGGTTACATGTTACCAAGTCATCTAAACTTTGAATTTTTAACCAGCTTTGGTCCAGCTTCAACCTCAAACATTTATATATCTTTTGACCTACAAATTACCAAATCAATGTTTACTGCAATGTGTATGTTTGGATGTGTGTATGTTGTTTCCTTACTGCTCTTTTATAAGGCAGGTCATGTTTAAACCCTAAATTGCAGTTTATATGCAATCTCAATGCAATCTATAACCATACAAGAAGAAAATGAATGTGTACATAACATGTCATTAGTGGTATTTTGTATTGCCAGCAAGGAAATGGTTATAAGCAGAGAAATACATACTGCTTGTTTTGAAATGCAATGTTTGCTGTCTTGTTTGCTTGTTTTTATATTCTAGTGTTGCATATGGAATGATGCATTTATGTGACTCCACCCAATCATATATTGTTCTCCATTGGATGCCAGTCTTGTTTTGATGGCAATATATCTATCTATTTATTTAATAAAATGAGTATGAAAAGGGATTGGAACAAGGGTAAACTAGTCAGAAAGCCTGAAATAAATGGGCCTGTTTCAATCCAAGTATGACAAAACATTAGTAACTTAGGTGGCGATGTTGTCATTTGTTAGCAGTGTTGCAGTCAAGTCCCCAGTGATTGAGTCCAAGTTGAGTCTGGAGTCCTCAGTATTTGAGTCTGAGTCACCAAAGAATAATCAGAGCTGAATCTGTGTTGAGTCACCGTTACCTGAGCCAGAGTCATCAAGGTCTACATTAAACACAACTGACACAGCTCTCGCAATTTTATGTTTCAAATTTTCTAAGTGTATTGCAGAGGTCACACTAGACTTTCTCATTGTCCATCATTTTTATGGACAGGGTCATAAAAATTCTGTCAATTTATTATTACCCCTCATTGAAATTTTCATTTTTTAATGATAAGACATATTTAATAGCATTTTTCATTCACTTTCATTTCATTTTTTTAAATAATTAATATACAGAACAAGCTAATGTGCAGCCACTTTTCATGTCAACACCACATAAAGTAGATGACTTGGTTTTTGGCAGTGACAACAATGGTCACTAAAAAAGCTGTGGCCAGTCTATGTATACAAGCAAATATGAACATTGACATTTTACAAAATTAGGCAATTACCAATAAAATATGAACAACCCATTTACATGAAGTTAGGCTAACTGAATTGAACTCAGCTAACCTGCTGTAGCCTGCTGCACCTCTGCACCTGACTATCATTAGGTTTCTCATGGTCCTTAACATTTGCATCTGAAAGCTGAACCCACACTATGGTGCCACACCAGAGACTGGACTTGCCAGCTTCACTTCAGCCAAAGTTTTCAAGTCGGGAAACATTTCTCTCAGACTTTACTCGCATTAACTCTATCCACTTGCAGAGCAGTCCATATACCTACATCCATGCGTCATACAGCATGCTGACCATGGCAACAGCTGTATTCTAATGTTAGCTTAGCTAGTTTGCCCATGTGATGGAAACATGTTGGAATGAAATTGCCTGCTTTCTTTCCCCTATAGTAGCTTGCTGTAATTGTGCTGATGTTCCAACCCATAAATGGCTCAGTGTGGAAACACTGCTGCAGCTTGTCTACATCTGTCTCCTTATTTGGTGAAATCATCTCTTCTAGTCACTTCACATAACTTTTTTGGTGGTAACAGATCACACCAAAGTTCTATTCACAAATTTGGTGGTATCTCATTGCTGCTGTTTGGAGGCACCTAAGTTTAAATGGCACAGTTCTCACCTTTCTGGCATAGTTTTGTAACATGAAAATATAGGAGACACAAGAAATGTAAATGCAGTGTAATAAAAGTTATGTGGGTTTGGGTCATGATCTTGTTTGGTCAGAGATATACAGTAAGTATACCTCAAAAAAAGCTAATTGACTGGTCTACCTCTAGCTTGTACAGTAGCTTACACTGTTCATGTTTCTATATTCAAGTCTTGATGGTTGATGGTTGTGTCAGTAAAGCAATGATTATGTTTTACATTTAGGTTTGACCTTAGATAAAGGTACAGTGGGTACGGAAAGTATTCAGACCCCCTTAAATTTTTCACTCTGTGTTATATTGCAGCCATATGCTAAAATCATTTAAGTTCATTTTTTTTCCTCAATGTACACACAGCACCCCATATTGACAGAAAAACACAGAATGACATTTTTGCAGATTTATTAAAAAAAGAAAAACTGAAATATCACATGGTCATAAGTATT
>NW_018127931.1:4920460-4924404 GCF_001952655.1 Monopterus albus | reverse complement strand
TACAGCTCCAAAACAAATGTGGGTCCTATTTCCCGACTGCCCTTGTTATCAAATAATAGGACAGCATTAATTTTGGTTGAAGTTGGTTTTTACTTAACAGAAGGGTTTAAATAACAATAGTCAGTCCCTTTTTTTTAATATGTTGAACAAAAATTAGACAACAGTAGTGGAGGAAAAAAAATGAACTTAAATGATTTTAGCATATGGCTGCAATATAACAAAGAGTGAAAAATTTAAGGGGGTCTGAATACTTTCCGTACCCACTGTATGTACTGTATCTAAGCCTCTGTGTTTATATGCCTTTATGAGGCCATAGTTTCAAGGTTCAAGGATTTTGTCAATTCACCATATGTGCAGGGCATACAGAAAATCAAAGTACCGTTTCTCTCTCACCTAGTATTGGGTGCCATAACATTTAGGAACTAAAATAGACTAAAGTAGAATAAAAATAAAATAGAATAAGAACTGGATTAACGTAATTAGGATAAATCTAAATGGTACAGTCAATAAGCTGTGACTCAAAACCATGTACAGTCAGTGACAGTAGTGCAAACAATAGTAGGAGATTGTCAGATGGTTCAGCATCACCAGGGCATTGGTGATGAGGTGCAAATGGCACATGAGGTATACATGGACATGTATATATTGTATATTGCAAATGACCAACAGCAGCAGATATCCCATCAAAAGAAAAAGGTGCAGCAGCAGATTTACATATAATATAACAGAAGGTAAAACAGCAGAGGTAGTTTTTTGTTGTTGTTGTTTCCACAGCAGTCAGCAGCAGATTTACCTGTAATATAACAAAAGGGGGAATGTATTGAGTTTGTGCAACAGCAGCAGTAGTCTTTTTATGTTCTGTGGTGGGTTATGGTCCAGGGGCAGAGGGGGGAGGTAGTGAACAGTGTTCAGCATCCTCACAGCCTGGTGAATGAAGCTGTTTGTAAGTCTGGTGGAGTGGGCCTGAAAACGCCGATACCTTCTCCCTGAAGGCAGGAGTGTGAAGTGGGAGTGTGCGGGGTGGGAGGTGTCATCAGCAATGCCGATGGGTCTGTGGGTCAGGCGGGTGTTGAAGATGTTTGTAAGGGAAGGCAGAGGGGCACCGATGATCTTGCTGGCTGTTTTCTCTATGCGTTACAGGGTCCTTCTGCAGGAGGTGGTACAGCCTCCATACCACACAGTGATGCAGCCAGTGATGATGCTCTCAATGCTGCCCCGGTAGAAGGAGCACATGATGGGGGTGGGGCACTTGCTCTCCTCAGTTTACGGAGAAAGTACTAAGTCTGGTGGAGTGGGCCTGAAAACGCCGATACCTTCTCCCTGAAGGCAGGAGTGTGAAGTGGGAGTGTGCGGGGTGGGAGGTGTCATCAGCAATGCCGATGGGTCTGTGGGTCAGGCGGGTGTTGAAGATGTTTGTAAGGGAAGGCAGAGGGGCACCGATGATCTTGCTGGCTGTTTTCTCTATGCGTTACAGGGTCCTTCTGCAGGAGGTGGTACAGCCTCCATACCACACAGTGATGCAGCCAGTGATGATGCTCTCAATGCTGCCCCGGTAGAAGGAGCACATGATGGGGGTGGGGCACTTGCTCTCCTCAGTTTACGGAGAAAGTACAGGTGTGTTTGAACTTTCTTGGCCAGTGATGTGGTGTTGTTGGTCCAGGAGAGGTCCTCAGAGATGTGCCCCCCAGGAAGGTGACAGTGGTGCGGTGGGTAGAACAGTCGTCTCCCAACCAGAAGGTTGAAGGTTTGAATCTCAGTGCCTGCAGTCCACGTGTCGAAGTGTCGTTGGGCAAGACACTGAACCCCCCTATTGCCCCCGATGGTTAGAGCCATCGGTTGAGTTGGCACCACAGATGGCTGCCATTGGTTCTGTACTGGAAACAAATTCCTTGTGTGTAACATACTTGGCCAATATAGGTGATTATCCTTTTCCTTAACTTGGTGCTGCTCACTCTCTCCACTACAGCACTGTCTATGGTCAGTGGGGGGTGCTTTAGAGGTTTTCTCCTGAAGTCCACAACAATCTCTTTAGTCTTCCCCACATTGAGGAAGAGGTTGTTGTCCTTACACCACTGAACCAGTTGGCACACCTCACTCCTGTAGTTGGCCTCATTATTGTTGGTAATGTTGTTTCCGACCCACACATTTTGTGGCCTCCCAGTTGCAGAGAGAGGTTTTGAGTCCCAGGTGTCCAAGTTTTTGTGTAAGCTGCTGGGGAATTATTGTTTTGAATGCTGAACTGAAGTCTTAGTCTAAAAATTAACTTGTTCTAATATACCTTAATACAATTTGCTGCTAAAGTAGCACTATTTCATCAAACTTTCAGCGCACCCTAGATGGAAAAGAAAACTGGCCAGCCACTGTGGAAATCTGGTATTTGGTGAACATTTTATAGCCCAGAGGAGGGAGGCTATTGGCAGTGAAAATTACAATGGCACAACTTTGCAGTTTCACACTGATCCCTTAACTGTGGAGAGATGTTAATCCTTGCTTTATCTAATCCAACATTGCACTCCTCACACTCCAAATGGAGACACACACAGACCTCACTGTTTCTGTTTCAGCTAACATCAATCACTCAGAACCTATGTCTCATGTTCTTTTGTGAATTATTCTGTCCTCCCTTTGTGCTCATTCTTACCTGCCACATTCAACCTTCTCTGTCCTTTGCATCTCTTCACACTTCAAGCCAATGAATACATTTGGAACTTAATTACTTTTAAAAAGGCCACCAAGGTGCACAGGAACTGTGTGTGCTCAGACTATCAAAACAACTCAGCCATGCTCAAGTTCATTGAATGGGCCACCTGACTTTTATGTTAGTAATATCAGTACTTTGATGGTGACTGCTTAATGTATACTGGGGCGTGAGGTTTTAATGTGTGTTCATATTTGAAGTCCCAAGGTTGGCTATCCATGCACTCAAGTAATTTCTGGCTATAGTTAATCTGTGGGGTCTCTCCTGATTCATGCAAACAGCTTAGGCTCTTTAAGAGATTATACCATAGAAACAAACAAACAGCCCTGCAGTGCTGTTTTTCATCTTAAATATATAGGACATTTTTGAGAAACATCCAGCTGGTCATACTGTGTTACTGTACATCATGAATTTTTCAGTGGGCATAAACTGAAAAATCCCACTGTCAGAATTAAAATTTGTTTAAAGTGTGGGGTGTATATAAGCCTAGAAATCCAAGCTGTGAAAAGTTCAATTTTTGAGTCAGTTATGGTGTTGTCTAGAAAACATTTCCAGAGGCTTAGTCAAAACAAATGTTTCCATAAGATGCAATATTTTAGGCTTTTCCTTTGATATTTCTGCAGCTCTATGCTCTTATCATCACTGCTGATGTAACTTGGATATAATTATGAGACTACAGTTTTTGCGGTTGTATGGAAAAACAATAAAAATTTGAGGTAAAAATACTAAATGAACAATAATATCATACTTTCCTGAAGAGTATGGGTTATGTAAAAATGCCGTTTTGGGTTACTTTTTAAGCTTTTTAAAAACCAAGTCAGCAGCTCTCAAAACTATTGTTATCCTACTTCTGTAAACCTTTGGCCACATTCCACTTCTTTGGTCACTGTCTACAGTTAGTTGGTGGTGTTTGTGTTTTAACAACCTTTTCCTTGTATATTGATCTGGGAACTTTGAATCTGTGAATATTTCATCCAAGGGTTAGGGATTAGGGATCACACCAATGTATCTTTCATTAAGTCTAAATTGCTAAAATTTTTCAATTTAGTGGGATATAAGACTGCAGTGTTTATGTATAAAGCCAGGAACAATTTATTACCTGGTGGAATTCAAAAACTATTTAATGAAAGAGAAGGGGGATACAATTTAAGGGGTCAGTTAAATTTAAGAATTCATGCTATACGTACAACCAAAAAAAGATTCTGTATTTCCATAAGTGGGGTAAAACTATGGAATAATTTAAGTG